>NC_142592.1:63106891-63258803 GCF_965207765.1 Zootoca vivipara | reverse complement strand
CTGTAAAGGGAAAGCATAGACGGTTATTCTATTCACCTGTGTTTGTAGATTAATCCAACTTTCTCCTTATTGTGTGCTTATTTCCTTGAACTCTCAGTGCTATGGCCTTATCTTCTTAGCTGATTGAGCATTCCTATTTGTTGATATTTCATGGGTAATTGAGTTCCTTAGCAGAACTGCCTCTTCCCTTTCATCCAAATTTGTGCTTAGGGACTATGACTTCCTGGCCCATTAACAGCAGAGTCATTACCTCCATTGCTTTGGGGGGGGGGTTGTGAGGAGGTCTTTGGCTGGAGCAGACCAGTCCAAACTCGGTGCTTCCATTCCTGATGTCATCCAACTCGTTTGTTCTCATCTTTACTGGCTACCGGGCCCTGACCTTTGTCTCGCTTTGGGAGCTGAGTCAAAGGGAACACAGCCCTCGCTGCTCTGTTCAGGAGTATGACCAGAATGTTGTCCTTCAAAGGTTGCAAAAGGTGAGGAGCAATAAGGAAGGAGCACGTTGGGGAGGCTCAGGGTTGGTAGCTCAACCAGAAGAACCTGCAAAGCCTGTGTGAGGCATCTCAGAAGGGATCAGGAGCAAACATAGCTCTTCTTTCACCATCACGGATTCTTGTTGGTGAGTGGTTAATCTTTCTTTAATATAAGAACATAAGAAGAGGCGGCTAGATCATGCCAAGTGCCTATTTAGTCTGGTGTTGCTTCTTACAGTGGCCAACCAGATGTTCGTGGAAAACCTGCAAAGAAGGAAACTTGAGCACAAGAACACTCTCCCCTTCTGTGATATCCAGCAGCTGGATTTCAGGAGCAGACCACAGCCATCATAGCTACAAGCCAAAGATAGCCTTCTCCTCCATGAATCCTCTCTTAAAGCCATCTAGGGTGGTGGCCATCACTGCCGCTGATGGGAGCGAGTTCCAAAGTTTCCCTATGCGTTTTCTGATGGAGCCCTTCATTTCACCTGTCCTGAATCTTACAACATTAGTCATCGCTGGGTGTCTGTGAGTTCTAGTGTGATGACAAACTTACCTATATCTTTGGTTCCTCAAAGCCTCTGAGACTGTGCCTCAGTGAACTATTTTCCAAGTAAAGAAGAGATCACTGCAATCCCATGCATAGTTTCCTGGGAGTAAGATCCACGGAGCTCAGCGGTGCTAACTTCTAACTGCATAGGTACAACTGCTAAAGCACACAGAACCAGGGTTGTCTTAAGCATGCCTGGTGCCCAGGTGCGACGGATCCCTTCGGCGCCCCCCCTGTTTCCCGGCCCGGCGGGTGGGCGGGTGGGCCGGCGCCCTGCGCCATCCAGCCTAGCCGCCCTCTGTTGTGACGCCGCTGCACGCGGCGGAGGCAGCCCCAGGCCCACGCGCCTCCAGAGAGCGGCCTGAACAGCTGAGAGGCGTGCCTAGGGCTACATCCGGTGCGCCTGGGGTGGCCTCCGCCACACCTCTCCGCGGGTGCAGCGGGTGCAGCGGCGCCCCTGGTGGCCTGGTGCCCCACGCCACCGGACCCGGGCCTAGAGACGGCCCTGCACAGAACTATAGAACAATTCTCCACCCCAGACAGCCGAAATGGAATTCATCAGGAATGCAAACAATCTTGCAAAGAAGTTTACACTGATGGGATGAAGTGGGAAGCCTATACTCTGGCAAATCGCACCAGTACCCTTGCTCTTTAAGAAGTCCTGGAGTTGTGCCATCCTGTATTTCTCTTCCCACCATACCTTAGGATATGTGAACATGTCGATTTCAGTTTCTCTCAGTTTCCTTAGCCAAACCCCAGGGTTCCTTCAAGCATGCTCGTCCCTCCCTGTTACTCCTTGGTAGCCCTGTTTGGGGTCCATATCTGTCGGCACTTGCCACTGAGTTTACATGCATCAGAGGGGCTGATGCATATAAAACTCTTTGAACGTTCAGCAGTCCAATAGGCACACTCAATATTGTTATGAGAATCCCGGTAACAGGATTATATAACCTTGCAAACAGGGCAACATTTTGAGTAATATCCTTTTCTTCACCTCCTAGCAAACAGACTGCTTGCTATTGGTCCGACTGAAGGTTGACTCTGAGATAAGAGGTTCAGCTAAAGATCAATGTGAAGACAGCAAATCAACTGGTCGAAAGGAAAGTTCTTTGCCCTCCTTCTCTTTTTTTAAAGAAAAATGCTGTGGGCATTGATTGAAATCTAAGTGTAGCAAACAGGTCCTTCTCTGAGAATAGAAATTCAAATCAGAGATATGATCTTCATAGCCATGCAAAAGAGGAAACTTTGGAGCCAGCCTGGGATTCAAGATTGCTGCCAAATCACTTAGGGCAACTCTGCCTTGTATTCTTTTTTTCCCTGAATGTCTAATTCCGCCTGCATTTTAAGACTATAGTCACGTGCTGGTGCTGCTGATTCAGGACCTGGGGGACGGCAAACCCCCATTCTGGAGTGTTGACTATCTTCCCCAAGACACAAGTGACTAGCTTCTGTCAATCATGGGACCATAGAATTGTACAGTTGGAAGGGACCCAAAGGCTCATCCAACCCAACCCCAGGCAATAAAGGAATCACTGCTAAAGGATCTCGGAGTCTTAGCTGGGTTGAGCATCTGTGCACATAAATTTTGGGGATTATGGATGGTGTAGGTGTAACCATCCAAGCAATGGCTGGGTGCCCACTCTTTAATCTGCCCTACAGCGGGTGGATGGGAACTGGGCAAGGATTGAGGGTGGAGTTTGGACAACAGCCCAACTCCACCCTTCAGTAAAAAAACAGATGGAGCATGATTGACAGGTGGCTTAGGCTGCCTAATAATAGTTAGAATCCTGGGAATGATTTGGGTGGACAGGTCAGAATGGTTAGAATGTGCTTGCTTACATTTGAGCACAATATACTAGCTATCTAAAGGGGATTTTAATCTGGAAAATGATGGGTTATATGGCCATTCACCATTGGGGTAATACCGAATATAATTAAAAATTATATTCATTTAAGGGACCCAGGTGGCGCTGTGGGTTAAACCACAGAGTCTAGGGCTTGCTGATCAGAAGGTCGGCGGTTCGAATCCCTGCAACGGGGTGAGCTCCTGTTGCTCGGTCCCAGCTCCTGCCCACCTAGCAGTTCGAAAGCATGTCAAAGTGCAAGTAGATAAATAGGGACCGCTCCGGCGGGAAGGTAAACGGCGTTTCCGTGCGCTGCTCTGGTTCGCCAGAAGCAGCGTTGTCATGCTGGCCACATGACCCGGAAGCTGTCTGTGGACAAACGCCGGCTCCCTTGGCCTATAGAGCGAGATGAGCGCCGCAACCCCAGAGTCGGACACCACTGGACCTGATGGTCAGGGGCCCCTTTACCTTTACCTTTATATTCATTTAAGCTACTGTCCTATACAATGGCAGTAGCCAACATGGTGCCCTCCAGATGTTGTGGACTCCACCTCCCATCATCCCTTGCCATTGGCCATGCTGGCTGGGGATGATGGGAGATGGAGTATACCAACATCATTAGGGAACCACATTGCCTACCCCCTGCTTCTCCTTGAGCAGAAGTGCCACTGAACTAAATGGAGCTAACCTGGGCTTACTTTCATGGGAGCTTGCCAGAACTCAGTTCTTTTGGTGGGCCCACTGTTGCCATTCTAAGAGAACAAGGGAGGACAGATGGCTGTCACGGTCCGGTCAGTGGGCGGTTGAAGCCCTGGCTGAGAACGTCAGGACTAGAGACAAGATGGTGGTGTAGAAGCAGGAACAGGTGCAGGGTTGAGGGTCCAGCAGCAGGCAGTCGCAGGGTCAAGGAGCAAGGCAGAGGCGAAGGTCTGGGAGTCAAGGAGCAAGGCGTCAGCAAGGCAAAGGTCCAAGGGTCGAGGATCAAGGTGTCAGCAAGGCAGAGGTCCAAGGGTCGAGGATCAAGGCGTCGGCAAAGGCGAGGGTCCAAGGAGCAAGGCGTCGGCAAGGCAAGGGTCCAAGGAGCAAGAGGCCAGATGTAACCAGGCAGGGATAGCGTTGCTGTGGCAAAGAGCTGAAGGGAAATGCTGAGCTTTTATCCCTCCCAGCTCCTGCCACCAGGTGCAGTGAGGTATCAAGTGGCCTCACCTGAGTGACCACTCCTTGCCTCTCCAGCACAAGCTGAGACAGGCCCCAGTCCTGCAAAGCACTACAGGCCCCAGAGCCTGACTCCTGCCCATACTCCTGACAATGGCTCTCTTGAGTCAAATGGATGCCAATGACTGTGGTGACAGGTGTATTGCAATCAGCTTCCAGATTAATAAATTCAAATTGGTATATACAGGTGTTTAAATAAAGAATAACAAGAATGATGAAAGCCAGTGGTTGGGAATGATGGGGCTTGGTACATGGAGGTTCACATGTTGCATATGTTCTTGATCTGTAACTCATAAGAATGGAAGCCCTGTAGGATCAAACCAAAGGCTCATCTAGTCTCACATCTTGTTATCATAGTGGCCAACTGGATGCACAACATCTCTCTCACCAGTTGTGATTGACTAGCGGCCATTGACAGCCTTATTCATTGTGAGCTCAGTCTCTTGGTGGGCTATGCTATCCTGGCTGTCAAGGATTTGGCCCCAAGGATTGGACTCGGTGACACCAACCCTCGGTGCTTTCCAGCGCTGTGATGCCATGAATCAGGGTAGTAGGAGATGGCTTTGAGAATGCAGCAGCGATGCTCAGAGAAAGGAGGCTGGAGGTTGGGCAACATGTGCTGGCAAGCGCAGAGCAGAGAGGGAGAACCTGTGGAGTCAGCAGCTGAGCCGCACCGTCAATCTTTCCAAGGACGCTCATGCAGGAGGACAAGGGCTGGGACTGCAGAGGTGGCATGATGATGCAAGGGGCACAGGTGCGCTGCAGGTGTGTGAGCGTGGCAATTTGCATGCATCGGTATCGCCTTCCTTCTGAAGTGCTCGTTTTGAAAAAAACAAAAACAAAACAAGCCGCCAAGCACCTTAATTGATTTGTGCAACATCCGTGGGCAGCGGAGGTGTGAAAGGGAAATGGCTCTGTTACCAGATTCCCCTCTGCACATGTTCCATTCCATCTGATACAGCGTGATATTTCCTCAGCTTTCCATATGTGGATAATTTATTCTGGGTATTGGTTATGCTATTTGTGGCATGGATGCCATTCCAGGCACAAGGAGCTGGTGGCTGGTGTACTAGCAGTTCCTGGACAAAGACAACTTGACTGCGGTTACCCATACCCTGGTGACTTCTAGGTTAGGCTACTGCAAAGCGTTGCACATGGGGCTGCCTTTGAAGGCTGCCTGGAGACTTTGATTCATTCAAAACACAGCTACTAAATTGCAAACCGGTAGCAAGACATTTGGGGAAACATCTTGCCAGTACTTAAAGAGCTCTATTCGTGGAAGATAAAGCTGTTTGTGGCTTCTAGCGATGATGGCTATGTTCTACCTGCCAGAGGCGTAGGAAGGGGTGTGCAGGGGGGGGGAGGCAGACCTCCCCGGGTGTCATTGCTGAGGGGAGTGACATTCGGCACACCGCCTGCCCACGACTCCCAAGCCTACCCTGAGCCGCTGATGTGGTGGTGGTGGTGGTGGGGTGACAAAAAAAACTGTGCCGGGTACCACCTGACCTAGCTACGTCTCTGCTACCTCTACTTTCAGAGGTCCTAATTTGACCTGAAAGGGCTCATTCCCCTGGCCACACCCACCTCATATGACACCAAGTGCAAAGCAGATGCAAAGATGCAGCTTCAAATGAACAACCAGAAGCCTTAAAGGGTGCCGCTCCTGCTTGTTTCTTGGCAAGCAGCGCTTACTGTGTGCCGATCAGTTGACTGGAACTGACAGCAAACCCAGCTGGAATTGGTTGTCCTGAGGATCCTACCCTATTGCTGGAAGAACGTAGTTTATATTCTGATTCTTCAGGGTACTACCAGCATTGGATCATATCTACACTCTGTGCAAAGACTAAGGGCCTCTCTGGATGCCGGTTTTTTAATTGTGCATTTGCGATTATTTGTGCTCATGATGGCATCAGGGCAGTTACCACTTTTAATCTGGTTGGCCAATGTGAGAAGAACAGGATGCTGGACTAAGACGCGCCATTGGCCTGATCCAGCAGGTTCTTCTTATGTTCTTAACACTGTTTTGCACCTGCACCAGTTTAGGGGTGGGTGGATATACTGATTTATTTCCAATCCAGGCATGTCCTGTAGCTTCCTGTTGAAATCCTGCAACTTTTCATACCACGAGTGTTGCTGTTTTGGTCTCACTTTTGTTGCGGGATAGTGCAATAAGTGCTCTGCCAGACGGCAATAATGTCGTAACACTGGGTGCATTCCAATGTGGGGAATATTGAGCTAGTTTTCTAGATTATCATGCTGGCACTTTCTTCCCATTTCCGTATGCCCCTTTCATACGGCAGTACTTGTTGCATTATGGAATTTTTGACCGATCCACTGGCAAGTCACACTAAATTTCATTGGACTACTCCTCTACCCTTTCTGCATATATGTATCTCTGTTTCTCCCATGATCCCTCCATGAAAATGGCAGGAAAGATCCGTTTGCTGGTATACCGCCCCCAAATTTGTCATGTTACTCCGCCAATTTTCAAGGCTAAGGAGGTTGCAAATGATTTTTTCCCCTGGTAGCAATTAACACAAAAATGAGTGCTAAACCTCTGGATTTCCAGAAGTGGCCATTAGGTCATGCGGAAAGTCAAATATGATGTGGAAATTAACAGTTAGGGAAATGTAGAGGAAACAGGACAAACTGCTGTGTGAATGCAGTCATTGGGGAAGTACAGACGTACCTTGGAAGTCAAACGGAATCTGTTCTGAAAGTCCGTTCGACTTCCAAGGCGTGGCTTCCGATTGGCTGCAGGAGTGTTTGGCTTCCTAAAACCATTCGAAAACCGGAACAATCACTTCTGGTTTTCAATTGTCCGGGAGCCGAAACGTTTGAGTTTACAGGCGTTCGGCTTCCGAGGTTCCACTGCATCGCAGAACAACTGATAAAGCAAAATCATGTGTGGGCAGTCCAGTATAAATCTTACACTCATGCATTCTCAGTGTGTCAATGATGCTACAGAATACACCTGCAAGCCAACCAACCTGAGTCTGGGTTTGAGTCTGGGCCTGATGCAGTTGGCATGATCTGCCTGCCTCGGGATACCTTGGAAGAGTGCATCTTTGGGGGTGAAGTCAAATGGTTGGAGAGATACAGCGCCTGCTGTGTCTGTGTGACGTTGACCTATGACAGTGCTGGAGGTGAAATAGTTAAACGGGTTACCCAATAAGAACCCAGGGGGGTGGAGTCAAAGGGACTATAAAACCAGCTCGGGGGGGGGGGTAGTTGGGTTAGTTCAGTGGGTTCAGAGTTCAGTTGGGATTGGAGTGGGAGTTGAATTGCGGGGGAGACTGTGGGTAGGTTGAGTTAGTGTAGCCCAGGGGTGGCCAACTCCGAAGAGACTGCGATCTACTCACAGAGTTAAAAACTGGCAGTGATCTACCCCCTTTTGGGGTGTTCAGGTCAAAGTTGTTTAGGGAGGAGGAAAGCCCTGTCTTTTAGGGGTTCAGGTCAAAGTTGTTGAGATTTTTTAGGAAGGAGGAAGGCCCATTTTTTAAAGGGTTCAGGTCAGAGTTGTTGAGCTTTTCTGAGGTGGGAAGAAAGCCCTGTTTTGGGGGGTGGAGGGCTAAAATGTTGAGCATTTTTAGGGGAGCCAAAGTTGTTGAGCTCCTTTGGAGGGAGCCAGTGATCTACCACAGACGTCCAGTGATCTACTGGTAGATCACGATCTACCTGTTGGACATGCCTGGTGTAGCAGAATATAAATTGAGTCAGTAACAGTTAGTTGCTAGGAAGTTTAGTAGATAACTCAAGGGTGGAACTGGATGCAGGAAGGAGGCTGGTTTAGGGAGTGTTAGCAGGTATAGGAAGGTATAGGCCAGTATACCCTGTTTCCCCTATTTTAAGACATAGTTATAAAATAAGCCATAGCAGGATTTTTAAGCATTCAAGGAATATAAGCCATACCCCGAAAATAAGACAAAGTGATAGGCGCAGCAGCAATGCCGGCTGCGGCAGGAGGAGAAGGAGGGAAAAAATAAGACATCCCCTGAAAATAAGCCATAGTGTTTTGTTTTGTTTTGAGCAAAATAAATATAAGACGGTGTCTTATTTTCGGAGAAACACGTAGGCACCAAGTGTTTATAATTGACTCAAGACCGTTTATGAAACCACACACTTGCTAAACTGCAATAAACAAACAGAAGTTTTATGTTCCAATTTAACCCTGACTGGACTCAGTATTTTACCAGGTAGAGCCTGGTTGGTGGCAGCGGGAAATAAAGTGGTGGCACAGGGATCAATAGACCATGAAACGTCCGGGGACCCTGTGTGATCGCCACAGGCTGTACAGACCAATAAAGGAGAGACATGTTTTGTTGCAGCTGGGGCAGATGAAGGCATGCACCGTGGCACCACTTCTCTCTGCGCTTCTCCCAGTGGTTATTCCTCCTCTGGTCACTGCTGTGGATGCACAAGCTGACTGCCTACAATGAACAAAGGGGGTTTCCATCTGGAAGACTCAGTATTAGCCTCAGGTTTAATGGGTGTGACTTGAGAACAGTGTGTGTGTGCGTGTGCGTGTGTCCAAAAGCACATGGTGTGTTCCTATCTACCTTCTCACTTTATCTCCCCATTATCTTCCAGCTTGACATTATTAATTAGTTAATGCCTTTAAAGCTCTTTGAAGATCCAAAGCTCTGCAAGTATTATAATTCCCATTATCTGCCTGCTGTATCTCTCTTCACCTATCTCCCTATCTACCTTTTCTATCTATCTCTTAGAACAATAATACTTAACATTTATAACAGTGTTTTCTAATCTATAGCTGTGTTTCAAGGCACTTTACAAACATTAACTAATTAATCTAATCGAGCCATCTCGCAAACAACTCCTCCAGAGAATGGGGAATGGCTCCTTGAATGAAGGAGGCTGAGGTTTATTCTTAATTTTGCAATTTGCAGTAGTAACAAGCGTGCCTGAGAAAAAAGTTGAGATATGGAATAGATAGGTGAATAGAATTTGGCGTTGATGAGTGATGAGTGAAGTTTGGGGCTACCTAGTCCAGAATACCAATATGGGCAGCTCATAACATCTGCATCTGTTAACGAGTTGAGCTTCATTTTTCTCAAAAAAGAAAAGAAAGAAGTATGTTGTTTGAGCTTGGATTTTCCTTCCCTGTCGGACTTCAGTTCCCATCAACACTAGCTAGAATGGCCAATGGCCAGGGATGAAGGGAGTTTTAGTCCAAGGGCCTCTAGAGGTTCACAGATTTCCCCTTTCTGAGATAAAGGATCAGATTAAATTTAGCTTTCACTAGATGAATTCCTGCACTCGTTACTTCTGATATTGTCCCGGTTGTTGAGGATTCTCGTTTTCTTATTGCATTTCTGCCACACCTTTCTGTCAAAGATCAATGGATATCAACCTGCCTACCATATATCCTCACAACAACCTGTGAGATAGGGTTAGACTTCAAGAGAAAGCTTGGTCTATTGATACAAGAGAAAAGTAGTCTCCACTGTGGTGCTGTTGAGATGTTCTGGGACTCCAGCTCCCATCATTCCTGGCCATTGGTCATGCTGGCAGTGACTGCTGGTAGTGGAGTCTAGCAACATTAGGAGAGTCACAGATTCCCAAGTCCTGGTTTACTGGAAGAAGCAAAGATCACGAGTGTTGAAGCAATGGTTCTTCAACATCAACTTCGTTGGTCTGGTTGTGCGGATGCCTGATGATCATCTTCCAAAGCAACTACTCGACTCCAAACTTAAAAATGGGAAGCGTAATGCTGGTGGTCAACCAAAGAGGTTTAAAGACTGTCTCAAGGCAAATCTAAAAAAATGTAGTATAAACACACAACTGGAAAACACTGGCCTGCGAGCGCTCGAATTGAAGAACAGCCTTTCCCAAAGGTGTCATGGGCTTTGAAGACACTGGAACTCAGGACACAAGGGAGAAATGTGCTAAGAGGAAGGCACGCTTGGCAAACCCTCACCATGATCAACTCCCACTGTGGACAGACGTGTGGATCCAGAATTGGCCTCCACAGTCACTTACGGACTCACTGTTAAGACCGTGTTCATGGAAGACAATCTTTCTCAGCAACGAATGATCGCCGAAGAAGATGAAGAAGAGCAGCACTTAGAGGTCTGGCAGCTTTCTATGCCCTCCTATGTCATGGAGGAGAGGACTATTGATGGTTGTTAGCCAGGATAGCTATGCCCTGCCTCCGCAGTGGGAGGCAGCAATGCTTCTGAATACCAGTTGCTGGAAACCACAGGAGGGGAGAGTATTCTTGTCCTCAAGTCCTGCTTGCTGGTTTCCTACGGACATCTGGTTGGCCATTGTGAGAAGAGGATGCTGGATTAGATGGACCACTGACCTAATCCAGTAGGCTCATTTCATGTTCTTAAAATGTGGCGCCCAGAAATGGACAGAGCATAGCCAAGCACCATGATCAGAGTAAAGTCTTGTGATCTGGGCTGCCCTTTGGCCACTTTCATGTGGGTTTCCTGAGCACTGTGTGAAAGCAACGTTCTTTTTGGGGGAATTTCTTTCCTTGGTTTTGAAAAGCTACTCAGCCAGTTCTGTTGGAAGCTGTTGCTTCACTGCAGCACCGGAAGAGAGGAACATGTTGATAGCTGCAGAGCGAAAGCAGTTCTGCGTGAACCCGGTCCTTACGTGTGAGCACTTGCATCCCGCACCCCCATCATTTTCTCTCACCCAGGACTGAGAAGGACCTGCCAAGATTTACTTCCCTGCCTCCCTGCCATCCCGCCTGACACCCGGAATTGCCAGAATCCCAAGCACAAAGACTTCACAGTCATTTTTTTTTAAAAAAAAGGAGAAAGGGTAAATATGTCAACCTGTCATACGTGTCACATGAACGGGACATCTCTACCTATCTGTTACCACTTGCTAATTACAGAGATGACTGCTTATTATCATAAATCTTGGCAAAAAAATGTGCAACAAAATCCACTTTTTAAAAATGGCCCAGCAACCAAACTTAGTAGCAAAGATGCTTGGTAACGAGGTTGCAAAACAAACAGTATTGGTGTTTCCATGCTTTTCAGTTGCTCGATCTTTCAGTGTTGGAGAAATTGGAGTTCTTGGGAAAGTCCAGAAATAAACGATAAATTGCAAGAACTCAGGCCAAAAGAAGATGGATTTCAAAATAAATCTTCACAAGGTTTTATTGATGTGATGCGGAGTTTAAATGGGAATCAATCCCAATGTTGAAGGCAAATAAAGGTAAATTCCAGTAAGAATCAGGACAAGGCCCTGTTTCGACTATTCTTCGTCAGCAAAGATTCACAGGTCAAAGTGTACCAAATATGTTTGCCTACACTTTGGTACACTTTGACCTGTACACTTTGACCTGTGAATCTTGGTACACTCCGCATCACATCAATAAAATCTTGTGAAGATTTATTTTGAAATCCATCTTCTTTTGGCCTGAGTTCTTGCAATTTATCGTTTATTTCCGATCTTTCAGTGTGGCAGAATCTATCCTCTGGAATTCTCTGGCTATTGACAACCGGGCAGGTGCCTTCACTGTGCTCTCTTCAGCACCTTCCAAAAACATTTTAATTTAGACAAGCCTATCCAGATGTGTAGAATATTGATACGTGTGTTGTAATCTGGGTTTGTTTGTTTGTTACTTTATTGCTGATTTTTGGGGGGAATGTTTTAAATAGTTGTTTTCAACTGTTTTTACTGTTAAAACTATTTAGTTCAATTAATTCAATGAAACTGATGAATTTGATCCAGTTAAACCTGGGAGATAGCTCAGCCCATAGAGCGTGAGATTCTTAAATTCAGTGTCATGGGTTCAAGTCCCTTGTTGGGCAAAAGATCCCTCAGATGTCTTTTAAAAGTAGGATAGTTGCTTATTTCCTTGACATCTGATGGCAGGGCGTTCCACAGGGCGGGTGCCACCACCGAGAAGGCCCTCCGCCTGGTTCCCTGTAACCTCACTTCTTGCAGTTAGGGAACCAACAGAAGGCCCTCGACACTGGACCTCAGTGTCCAGGTTGAACGATGGGGGTATACTGGGCTGAGGTGATTTAGGGCTTGAAAGGTCAGCATCAACACTTTGAATTGTGCTTGGAAACATACTGGGAGCCAATGCAGGTCTCTCAGGACCGGTGTTATATGGTCCCGGCGGCTACTCCCAGTCACCAGTCTAGCTTCCGCATTCTGGATTAATTGCAGTTTCTGAGTCACCCTCAAAGGTAGCCCCACGTAGAGTGCATTGCAGTAGTCCAAGCGGGAGATAACCAGCGCATGCACCACTCTGGCGAGACAGTCTGCAGGCAGGGAGGGTCTCAGCCTGCTGCCTTGGACACAGAATTTTGTTTCATTGGAAACAAAACCTTTGAGAACAGCAAACCCAGTGGCCTTTTGCTATTAATAGACTGAAAATACACTGACCCTTCCTTGGGCATCCAGAGCTTGCGTTCAAATAATTATTATTTTAAGTTGTTGAGGTATTCTTAGCTCAAGGAGATTGTAAGATAGTGCTGAGCAAAGGGAGGTGTTTCACTTAATTGCTGGCCAAGATCTGAGATGAATTGATTTTGCAAAACGGGAGCCATGGACATCATCAAACATGTCCAGCTGCTGATTTAGCTGGCTCACCACCTGCCAAATTAATTCATCTCCAGACTTGGTCATTGCCACTAGGTGACTGAAATCTCACCCCTCCTCCACTCCTTGGTTTGGCACCATCTCACACTGTTCTAGAGCCAAACAAATAAAAATAGAATAAATGATAGCATTAATAATAATAATAATAATCTGAAGCCCTTGGGATGAATTTACATGAAAAGAAAATGCAGCCAGGAGATGTCAACCGGAATTGTTTCCCCTCTCTTAACTGGTGACATGTTTGCTTTAGAGAGCCAAAATCTGGAGACGGCTTCTTCATGCACACTCAATTCAATAAATGATGAAAACTAAGGAATCATAACTAATTATTGATGCAAAGCGCAGCAAAGTACAGGATCTTCAACAGAGTTCTAATGCTAACACAAAAGCTTAGAATTTATTTATTTGAGAAATTTATATGCTACCTTTCAGGATCTGCCAAGTTATGCTACAAAAACTGGTTAGAACATATTCATGGTCTTGTTATTAACATACAAAGCCCTAAACATTTCACTGTATACTGAGGGGTGCACACTAACTTTGGGGGTGAAGTGCAAAATCAGGGCCGTCTTACCCATAGGTGCTAGGGGTGTGGGGCACCCGGGCCCTGGGCTCTCAGGGACGCCAGGCCAAGAGTCTGGGGCACGAGAGTTGAGTCTGGGGAAGAGCCTGTCTGCCAGCATGAGTTCGGGGGCGACCGAGCCAGTGAGATGTTGAGGTGGCTGGCTGGCTCCGCCCTCCTGCGCGCCTGGGACTGGGCAACCTGGGAAGGGGGTGCGCCGGGCAGATCATTGTACCTGGTGCTGCATATGCTTAAGACAGCCCTGTGCAGAATGCATGGCACACAGTTCTGTCCTCCCACACCTGACCACCACTGCCTGCCCCCAGCATCTGTTACCTGAGGCAGTCAGCTCCCTCTGCCTAATGGTAGGGCCAGCCCTGCGAGAAAGAACATTTTTACGCCTTTTTTCAAGATTTGGACAAGTATGGATGGGATTAAATATTGCATCTGGACATCGCCACATGAGGAGCTTGAACCACGCACTTATTTGGGGCAGAGGCTCTGTGGTGCCAAGCAGGAATGATAGAGGACTGACAATAACAGGCATGAAACTTTCCCCTTCCTGTACTTTAGCAAATGGATGCAAGCCCTGATGATCATCCGATTGCTGGGGCTTGGGTGTTTTGCCTATGGATCTATGCAAGTCGTGACAAGTGTTGTTTATTATTTATTAAATGTGTATATCACCCTATACCAACAGATCGCAGGACGGTTACAACATAAAATCACAATATAAAAACAAAAAATACACGATCAAAACAAAGATAAAAACAACCCAATAACAGCCCCCTCCCCGACACATTTTAAAAGGACATTGGATGCCAATCAGCCAAAGGCCTGGTTAAAGAGGAACGTCTTTGCCTGATGCCAAAAGATGTAGAATGAAGGCACCAGCCAAATCTCCTTGGGAAGAGCATTCCATAAACAGGGAGCCACTGCAGAAAAGGCCCATTCTTGTGTCAGCTGATTGACACCATGCACAGAGCCCTGCAAGCTCCAGCAATCAGCTGATTATCGGTGCTTTGCAGATGCTGCCAATCAGCTGATCAGTGGTACCTACAAGCTGTCTTTTGGTCCGTCTGTATCTTTACCTGCCCCACACCTGAAATCATATACAATGCCAGGTGTCAGGTAGGTGCAGCTTTGCAAAAAAAAAAAAAAAAAAAAAGCTTCACGTGCCAAATGAGGTGGGATGGGGGTGGAGGTTAGGGTTGCCAGACTCAATAGAGGTCAAGACTTCTGTGCCTTTGATTGTCCTGCTCTCTTTTGAGTCTGGAAACCTTAAAGAGAAACCAGCAGACCCTTTGTTGAATTTCCAAGCAAAGGGTCTGCTGGTTTCTCTTTAAGGTTTCCAGACTCAAAAGAGAGCAGGGCAATTAAAGGCACAGAAGTCCCTCTATTCAGTCTGGCAACCAGGGCTGGCCCTACGGCCAGGCTGGGTGGCGCAGGGCTGGCCCACCGGCCCGGCCACGCAGCTTTGGCCATGCAGCTCTGCCCGCCTGCCACGCTGTGAAACGTGGCAGGGCGGGGGCGCCAGAGGGATCAGTCGCACCACGGCGCCAGGGCACCAAATATACTTAAGATGGCCCTGCTGGCAACCCTAGTGGAGGTGGGTTGGCTCAGGACTAATTAGACTTGCAGTAGCTGAGTAGGTATCTGTGTTTTGCAGAACTGTGATTTCTTAGCTAAAAATCAGAGCTGCCTCACAGCGGGGGAAGTGGGCTTGTAAGCTTTTCTTTGGTGTGGGGGCACCGAGGGTGGAGTGGGTGAGCACGCAGAACAAGGGGACTCATTTCACCTTCAAAAGCTTTCCACTTCCTCCCTGCTTGAGCTAGTGAAGCCTTTAAAGAAAGCCCACCTCTTCCCCTCTCTTGCCAAGGTGATAGCCTCAAAAGCAATTGGTGTGGTAGCAGGCTTCCTCCGGAGCCAGGCAACGTCTCATCTTACCAAGGCGAGGAGTTCACTGCTAAGGGGAGCAGAGCAGTGCTCCCCTTCATCAACCTGAAAAGGGGCTAGGATGGAAGTCAGCTCCCTTCTGCGGCCAGAGACTTTCTGAGCTCAGCTGGGCCAGGAAGGGCACAACCCCACAGGTGAGAGACCCAAGGGCGGCCACGCCAACCCTGGAGGTGAGGAGCCAGGAGAAGATGGATGGAAGACACGACTGCTGTCTCGGAGAAGGGGCACACATGCCAAGGACGGAACGGCGTGTTCTCTGTTGCATTCTGCCTGGGAACACAAATTGTGTCTGCTTGGCACATAAAGGAGCAGGGATGGGATGGGGCTAATTAAGACTTGAGCAATTCAAACTCACTCACTGAGCCCGTTGAGGATGAAGGGATATCATCTAGGTGTGCTTGGGAAGATTTACAGGCTGGATGCCAGAGGGGAGTACGGTAATTCTTCAGTCACAATAGTAGCACTCCCTCCTGGGAGTGGTGTGGGCTAGTTGCTCTTACTTGCTCAGTAACGGCAGTTTCTGACATTTATTAATATTTGCACATGGCAAGGTGGGTTTCTTGTCATCCGGAGACCAGACTGCCCACTGTCGCAGGTGGAAATAAGCTCACCGGTTGCTAGACTTCGTTTTGCCCCATATGGAGTCAGATGGCTTGCATTAAACCAGGCATAGGCAAACTCCGGCCCTCCAGAGGTTTGGGACTAAAATTCCCATCATCCCTGACCACTGGTCCCATTAGCTAGGGAATGATGGGAATTGTAGTCCCAAACATCTGGAGGGCCGGAGTTTGCTTATGCTTGTATTAAACTCTCGGGCTCCATTAGGAATCGGCTTTGCTCAACTGAGCTAATTCCAGCAAAGATCAAGAAAAGCATTCAGTTTTCCTAAGGCCAATTCTGGATTTAGAAATCCTAATGCACCAGGAGCACAATGGGGGCCTTCCAACTTCCCAGTGAACCATCATGGTAGCTGTGATAGAGGAGAGGGAGATCTGGAGGTCCGTGTGCTTTCCCTTCCTTCTCCTGTAATGGCTTGCAATCTCAAAGATGTGGCACAAGAGGAAAAGAGACTGGGAAGGAGGAGAAATGAAGCAAACACTGGTTCTTCATTTAAAAATTCTTCTGCCAATGAGCCAGAATAGAAAGGGTTCAAAGTGCAGAGGAACCAAACATGGCTGGTCTCGCAAGCTGAGGCCTTGCAGCCCTGCTATCTGAAGGAACAAGAGTGACTCTGCATTGACCCAGGCTGGTCATAGTGGCCTCCTGGGCAAGAAGGACTGAAAAAAAGTTTCCTGTTAGGGTCACGGCCACCTTGAGATCTTTTGATGAAGGGAGCTATATCAGTTTATTAAATAATAATAATTAATAATCTCCAGCAGGTCTTGTCCCCATGAAGCAGTTGCTGAGAGTGAAGGTCCCCCGCCTTCCCACAGCTTCCTAAGTCCCCTCCTCTCCAGGGTGCTTTCCAAGCAACTGGAGACTGCGCCTTCATGCCTGTCTTTGTTCCTCCCCCTTCATGCCTCTCCTGGTTCTAGGAGACCAGAAGGAAGGGGAGCTTGTCACAGCAGGAGATCTCTGCCTCTAGGCCTCCCTCCTTACCTGCTTCTGATTCTGGACTGATTCTCTGCCACAAACTCTCCCTGCTCACTAAGCCCTCTTACCCAGGCATCCCCAAACTTCGGCCCTCCAGATGTTTTGGACTACAATTCCCATCTTCCCCGACCACTGGTCCTGCTAGCTAGGAATCATGGGAGTTGTAGGCCAAAACATCTGGAGGGCCGCAGTTTGGGGATGCCTGCTCTTACCTCTTCCTCTTCCAACACCTCATCTTCCCAGTCATTTCCCTCTTCTCCCTCTGACCACTCATCGTCTTCCCACCACCAGTCCCCCAGGTTCTGAGCCTTCTTCCCTTGGGGGTTCCCCAGCGTGTTCCTCTCGCCATTCCTCTGTGTCCATACCAGTCTGTGACACCCTTCTTCAGGGTTCAGAATCGCAGCCGAGTACATTATTTACCTGTTGTCCCTGAAGTCTTATGTGAGTGGGGAGGAGAGCAAGGGAGGGAGGGCAGAGTGTTGTAGGACTCGTTAATTAATCGTTATCAGCCGCTTTGAAGATTAAACCTGTATACCACATAAGTGTTTTCCCCACACCTCTTACATGACTGCCACAAGCCCATGCGCTTCTGTTGGGGTTTGTTGCATTATTTCCTCGGGTCTTTTTTTGGTGTTTTAGTTAAGAGTGTTCTACAGAGCTATATTAAATTCATATAAATCATTTCCCTAAGGAATCCTGTCAAAAGTTTCATAGATGGGTTGTCAAGAGAATTGCCTCTGGGCCACTGCGAGGTGATGATAATTCTCCTGAAAACCTCTCTCTGGGCTCTTCCTGAAGTGTTCATCTTTGCCCCCCACCCCTGTCCCCCTTTTTTCTTTGAGCAACAGATATTTCCTGATCACACTCCGCAGCCGACGTGGTACATAATTACATACGATCCTTGTCTTCTTTTAATTAGTAGTTTTCTTTCACCCAGTAGGCCCTACATATTACTTTCGTTTGTTCCTCGGTGTAAAACGGAGCCCTTTTCCTTTTAAACCGGCATTTTCAAAACGTTGACAGATCACCAACCACAAAAGTACATTTTCCTCTCTGCAGGCTAATCGTTCCTAATTCTGATGGATTATTTTCTCAAAAGAAAGAGAGAGGGAGAGAGAGAGAGAGCTCAGTTTAGACAGGCGTTCGCAAATGGCGCTAGAGTGAGGTTTGGCTTTCTTGAAGCAACAACAACAACAACAACATCAGTAATAGAAATCACTTCCCCAAAAGACCACCCCCAAAAATGTTTGCTACAGTGCACAGTAAATCTTCATAATAACTTGACATGATTAAGTTATTCCACCCACTTTTCCACCCCGCCCTGGTGATGTTTCAACCATGAAGATTTATGAAATGTTACTCAGAAACATCTGTGTGGATTTTTTTATTAAAAAGTATATATATATATATTTACCAAAAATTCCCAATCCATCATCGTCTCCTCTTTTGCCTGCAAGCATTCCTGTCTTGCTGAATGAATGGCAAAGTGTTGGAAGAAAGAAGTGTCTTCACACCACAGAAAATATTTTGCCTCTGGGAACTTGCACCCCCCTCTCCCTGCTTCCCGTCCTATTGCATGAGCTGCTTTACCTTTTATATAGTGTGGCATTTTTTTTTTCTTTAAAAGGGGACAGTCTTGGAATATATCTACTTGTCTCCTCTATTTTAGAAATTAATAAAATGTAACTCCTCCCTTCGTGTTTGGCGAAAGGTTTTTTTCCCCAGGGGATGCCTTAGAATTCCCCTGTGAGGGCGCCATCTACCACCAGCAAAGCTGGGGTTTCTCTGCAAAGTTCTGCACAATTCTTATCCCATTAACCCTGACAGTGACTCTGCAAGGCAGGGCTGGAATTAATTACCATTAATTACTGAAGAGTCTGCCAGGGTACAGGGAACAGTTTAAAGTTTGCGGAGGCTGGCTGCTTCCAAGTGGGTTTGGCGATGCACCCCCCTCGCGTCTGCCACTCAATCCCCTCTCGAGCCCACTAATTCGGGACCCGAAGAAGAGGAGAGTGGCTCTGGACACCGCTGGGTACCTTGCGCTTCAGGGTAACTCCCCCTGAGGTTACGGGTCCGCTAAGCCTTTGCGGCACCCGCTATCCCCCGTTTCACTCGAAACGCCCCCGGAGAGGTCGTTTCGCGCTCCCTGCTGTGTCCGCAGCTCACCAGAAGTCCCCCTACCATTTCCATTTCAGAAGAATTCTTGTGGTTGTAGGATTGGGGTACCTTGCAGGCCAGCTCCTGCGGACGGATTGATTTTAACAGTGCAACCCTAGATGCATGGCGTCGGAAGCCATTTGGTTCAATGGAAATTAGTGCCCGGTAAGATGGCACAGAGAAGGACACGGGTGGCGCTGTGGTCTAAACCACTGAGCCTAGGGCTTGCCGATCAGAAGGTTGGCGGTTCGAATCCCCACAACGGGTTGAGCTTCCGTTGCTCGGTCCCTGCTCCTGCCAACCTAGCAGTTCGAAAGCATGTCAAAGTGCAAGTAGATAAATAGGTACTGCTCCAGCGGGAAGGTAAACGGCGTTTCCGTGTGCTGCTTTGGTTCGGCAGAATCGGCTTTGTCATGCTGGCCACATGACTTGGAAGCTGTATGTGGCTCCCTCGGCCAGAGTCGTCTGCGACTGGACCTAACGGCCAGGGGTCCCCTTTACCTTTAAGATGGCACAGAACTGCAACTTTAAAAGGGCAACCCTGTACGCAGAAGTTCAGTGAGTCTTACTCCCAGATAAGTGTGGGTAGGATTGAAGCCTCGGACTGTTAGCTTCTTTTAGTGTTAGAGAGCCAAACTAGATGTGGCTCTGACTTGCAGATGCTTTGTAGATCGAAACCTCAGTTAGCTAGCTTGTTATAATCTTCATTTATGAATTGCTTTATATAAGCATTTCAAGGAGATTTACAATCAGGCAATAATAAGTACTAAAAATAGGTTCAAAAAGCAGTACACAAAACTAACTAAAGATAGGTGTTAAAACAATACACAAAAACACCCAAGGCAGACAGCCTGAATTTCCTCTCATATAAATCCAGCTGGGAATGAAAATTAATGTTTCAATGGGGTTGATTTACTGTGCATTTTAATTAAGGTGTATTTATAATTCTGTAGTTTTGCAATATTGTGCAATGGGTGGTGTTGGTTTTTTTTGGGGGGGGGGAGGTTAGAAGCCGTCACGGCATTAAGCAGTATATAAATTAATTTAAAAAAGCATGTCCAATCAAAAATACCTTCAAGTGTTGCCGGAAACCACAAAATAGTAGGTTCCTGTTGTCTCTCAGTAGGGATACTGCCTCACAACATGGGCGGTTAAATAGTCAGGGTCAAACTAGATTTATTTCTTTGTTGCATTTATATCTCACCTTTTCCTCCAAGGAGCTTAAGGTGGCTGACATGATTCCTCCGCCTCTCATCCTCACAACAACCCTGTGAGGTAGGTTAGGCTGAGAAAAGCAGTGAGGGCCCAGGAGAGTCCCAAGGGCCGGACTGAGAGGCTTGGAGGGCTGCATTTGTACCCCCATTCCAGTCCCCCTCCTTGGCACGGGGCTTTCATGGACCAGATGCCATGATATTGCAGCTTATGCCATAATAAACCTGTTAGTCTTTTGTTGCACAGTTCTTTATTGCATGCAATGTTTGGCAGTTATGACCTCATGATGATCATAGAATCATAGAGTTCGAAGAGACCACAAGGGCCCTCCAGTCCAACCCCCTGCCGAGCAGGAAACACCATCAAAGCATTCTTGACATATGCCTGTCAAGCCTCTGCTTAAAGACCTCCAAAGAAGGAGACTCCACCACACTCCTTGGTAGCAAATTCAACTGCCGAACAGCTCTTATTGTCAGGAAGTTCTTCCTAATGTTTAGGTGGAATCTTCTTTCTTGTAGTTTGAATCCATTGCTCCGTGTCCGCTTCTCTGGAGCAGCAGCAGAAAACAACCTTTCTCCCTCCTCTATATGACATCCTTTTATATATTTGAACGTAGCTATCATATCACCCCTTAACCTTCTCTTCTCCAGGGTAAACATACCCAGCTCCCTAAGCCGTTCCTCATAAGGCATCGTTTCCAGGCCTTTGACCATTTTGGTTGCCCTCTTCTGGACACGTTCCAGCTTGTCGGTATCCTTCTTGAACTGTGGTGCCCAGAACTGGACACAGTACTCCAGGTGAGGTCTGACCAGAGCAGAATACAGTGGTACTAATACTTCCCTTGATCTAGATGCTATACTCCTATTGATGCAGCCCAGAATTGCATTGGCTTTTTTAGCTGCTGCATCACACTGCTGACTCATGTCAAGTTTGTGGTCTACCAAGACTCCTAGATCCTTTTCACATGTACTGCTCTGAAGCCAGGTGTCTCCCATCCTGTATTTGTGCTTTTCATTTTTTTTCCGCCCAAGTGAAGTACTTTACATTTCTCCTTGTTAAAATTCATCTTGTTTGCTTTGGCCCAGTTGTCTAATCTGTTAAGGTCATTTTGAAGTGTGATCCTGTCCTCTGGGGTATTAGCCACCCCACCCAATTTGGTGTCATCTGCAAACTTACTCAGGATGCCCTCAAGCCCATCATCCAAGTCATTGATAAAGATGTTGAATAAGACTGGGCCCAAGACAGAACCCTGTGGCAATCCACTAGTCACTTCTCTCCAGGATGAAGAGGAGCCATTGATGAGCACCCTTTGGGTTCGGTCAGTCAGCCAGTTACAAATCCACTGAATGGTAGCATTGTCTAGCCCGCATTTTACCAGCTTCTTTACAAGAATATCATGGGGCACCTTGTCAAAGGCCTTGCTGAAGTCAAGATGCCTGTGAGGTGAGAGGCAATTCACTTCTGACAGTTTTAGGTCAGGGTGGATGGTTCTCCTGCACAGGGAGCTGAGCTGAGGGGCCACAGAATACTACTACTACTACAACTACAACTACTAATCCTATATAATACCCTGAAATCTTTATTGATGAAAATAGGGATATCCTATTTAATAATAATAATAATAATAATAATAATAATAATAATAATACTTTTATTACTTATATCCCGCCCATCTGACTAGGTTGCCCCAGCCACTCTGGGCGGCTTCCAACATATGTAAGAAACATAACAAAACATTACACATTTTTAAAATAAAAAACTTCCCGATATAGGGCTGCCTTCAGATAGCTTGAAGGTTGGATAACTCCATACCCTCCAACATTTCCCTGATGAAAAGAGGGACACCCGAAGGAAAACCAGGACATTCCGGGATCAAATTAGAAACCGGGACAGCTTTTGTAAATCTGGGACTGTCACTGGGAAATAGGGACACTTGGAGGGTCGGCTATATTTATACGGGTCCCTGTTCAATTCAAGGACAAATCGTGAAGCTGAGGCTCCAGTACTTTGGCCACCTCGTGAGAAGAGAAGAATCCTTGGAAAAGACCCTGATGTTGGGAAAGATTGAGGGCACTAGGAGAAGGGGACGACAGAGGACGAGATGGTTGGACAGTGTTCTCGAAGCTACGAACATGAGTTTGACCAAACTGCGGGAGGCAGTGGAAGACAGGAGTGCCTGGTGTGCTATGGTCCATGGGGTCACGAAGAGTCGGACACGACTAAACGACTAAACAACAACAACAATTCAATTACTGTGAAAATGAGAAATATCTGGGGGGGGGGGTGTTGCCATATTTTGTCCTCACTCAGGGCGCCATATTGCCAAAGTCTGCCCCTGCTGCTATACACTAAAGTGAACTCTGTTTACAACTTTTGATCCCCCACAAATATACTCCTCTGACTTCAGTGGGATCTTCCATCTCAGTATTGGGTGGGGGGAACGACCACAGAAGTATCAACCTTTGCTCTCCACAGACATGAAAATGTCACCCACACCCTGCTCTATTGCTCACAGAACAATGGTATCTTCTAGCTCACTCTGGGGGACCCTCCATGGTGAGCAAATCCACCGCCCCCATTCCAGAAATGAGCTGGCCTTGAATTTTTTTTTAAAAAAGCAATATGGAACATCATTTTCTTCTGAGGAGGAGAGATGACGTTTAAAGAAACAGACCTCATTATGTCCTAATGACAGGTATAATTAGGAATGTCAATCTCCAAACGGGAGAGAGAAAGGAGCAGAAGAGAGACAACGGGTTGTGGGCCGTTGTGTATTTGTTCTCCGGGATATTCTACCATCCTGGCTTCGTCCAAGTAACTTAAGCCTCCGGGCTATATTGGACGAGGCAAGGTCTAATTGGGTCTCCGTCGCTTCCGCAATTTGCCATAATAAGGTTGTCTGCGGAGGGTTCAGTAGCCATTGGCCAGCATGGCTGGAGCCTCTGAAGGCTGTCAACGGCCAGAGAACAAGGAGTCCATTCGGGTCACGGTGAAAGAGGCGGAATGAATGCTGGTAATTGATGTAGTGACAGCCGTGTCTGCTTGGAGACAAGAGGAGTGGGCAGCAGTAACGAAAGACGTGGTTCCAAAGAATATATAAAAAAGGACAATGCATTGGCCCAAGAGAATGAAAGAGAGATACATCGCATGTTGGACTGTTTGCTGCTATTCAGGTGCCTCTTAAACGTTTGGAAAGCATTCAAATGCTCACAGAAACACAGAATTGTAGAGTTGTAGAATTGTGGAGTAAGGCAGGAATCACAGCTAATGAATCCCGGACAGATGGTCATCCAGCCTCTTTTGCCTTTTGCTATTCCAGGACTGTTTGTTAGGACATGTTCCTTGTTGTTGTTTAGTCGTTTAGTCGTGTCCGACTCTTCGTGACCCCATGGACCAGAGCACGCCAGGCACTCCTGTCTTCCACTGCCTCCCGCAGTTTGGTCAGACTCATGTTCGTAGTTTCGAGAACACTGTCCAACCATCTCGTCCTCTGTCGTCCCCCTCTCCTTGTGCCCTCCATCTTTCCCAACATCAGGGTCTTTTCCAGGGAGTCTTCTCTTCTCATGAGGTGGCCAAAGTATTGGACATGTTCCTAGTAATGACTATTTCGACTGAACAAAAGTACGATTATACCTCTTGAACCACCATAGCTCCCCCCTACAAGATATTGGGAACTGTAGTTCATTAAGGGTGCTGAGAGGTGCCCACACGAGTTAGACTAATCCACTATGTAGGCCTCAAGGCATGCCGGGATGGAAGTTGAAGGAAACCAAGACTCTGGATTTCATTGTACTACATTCATCAAAGACCAAAAATGGACTCTGGGCACATTCTTCTTCTTTTTTAACCTATTTTTTAATTGAATTATTATGCAAATACAAATGAAACAAAGAATACAAACATTTCTACTGAATACACGAGGAAAGAAAAAAGAACAAAAAAAGGAAAGGAAAAAGGAAAACAAAACAAAACATATACAAACAGTAAAAAACATAAGTATAATAAAAAATAAATATAATAGTAATCCCAGAATGTCATTTCTTTACCTGAATACTGACCCTTCTGGGATGAATCTCTTTCTGTTACACTTTTGGTTTTTGATTTTGACTTCTGTCGACCTCATGGTGGTTCATTTCCTATAACTAGTCCCATTTCTCTGTGTTTCAATATATTCCTTATCTTGGTATAAGGAGATATTTTCCCACTTGTGGGTTTATTCTAAACACAACCAAACACTGGTTGTTGAACCTTGATTCGATAGGTAGGTTTTTAGACAATCCCATTCCTTCTGGACTATTTTATTTGACTTGTTCCTCAAGGCTTCAGTCAACTTACGCTCTGGCCACATTCATACCATACATTTAACATGTTACTGCCTTAAAACGTCACTGCATGCCCTTCAACATGTCCAGGCTAAAAACTGGGACCTGTGTCTTCTGGGCCAGGCTGTTGGGCAAGTCATGTGACCCGTGCGAGAGCATGGTGCCCCCAAAATGGGATGTCCCAATTCAATCGGGGCAGTTGAGGGCTATGTCATTGCTTCCTTCCAAAAATTATTCCAGCCATTTGTTTGTTGAGGTGACTGAGATTTGTTAAGAGACGCCATCTTTTCCCCACAGAGCTACTATTCCCAGAATTCCCTGGGGAAAGGGATTGATGGCTAAACCACTCTGTTTGGGGAATAGGGGTCTCCTCACAGCTCTCAGCACCTTAAACAACATACAGTTCCCTGGGTTCTTTGGAGGAAGCCAAGGCTGTCTAAAGTGACATCATAGCTCTTCACATAAATAGTGTGGATGTAGCCTAACCCTTCTGCTAGATTCTAATCATTGTTGGACATCCAAGGGAATATTCCAGCCAGGAATTTTTTTTTCAAGGAGGTTGAGTAGAGTCCGTGAAAGGTGTGCCCTGGGGAGATACCCAAAAGCCAGGCAAATGTCTGGAGAACTGTCTCTGTCCTCTGGGCTTGATATACCATATTCCTCTATTACATTGCTTGCGGTAGAAATGGCATGCCCGTAGCATTAAAAATTAAGGGCTCCCATCATCACAATTCTGGCAATCACCCTTTAGCAAACCCAGTTTAGACCAGGAAAATGCCTTAAATTTTCAAGATTCCTTTTAAAAAGTGGGTGCCAGGGCAGCTGTTCAAGTTGCATGAGGAAACACGGCAGATCTGGTAAGACAGATGGATACTGTCGCATCTTAAACAAAGGCTCCCTCTCCTTCTCCCTCCCTCTCTTTTAACAATTCAGAGGAGCACATTTCCAGAAGCTGTAATTACTCATTGATGGTGCAAGCTGAGCTTCATCCCAGTGTTTATCCCTAAATAACAAAGCGTACTCTACATGGCAACGGGCATAGGATGCAACATGCCTTCTCGTTTCCCCAGAATAGTTCCTGGGGAATCTCCTGCCAAAAACTCAACTGGGTCTAGTTGCAAAGCATGACCGCAATCGGGCTGGTTGGCCAACTGGAGTTTCCACACCTTTTGTGAGAGACTGAGTTTTGTTTTACTTAAAGCAATAATTGCATTCTAATTTCACCATGTTGTATGCCCCTGTTTCATCACCTTGTGCCTGCAAGGAGAGAAAAGGAAAAAAGGAGAGCGGAAGAAGACAACAAACACTTTGAAAATAATTTTTCTCTTTTTCCTCCATTCCCCCCACCCCACCCACCCCAGTTCGTTGACCCAGGATAATCTGAACAAGCCATTTACTCTCTTCTGATGTGATGCTGGTGTGAGGAAGCCAATCTGATGTTTGTGCCCGGATGAAAGCAACATAAAAGGAAATAAAGTCTCGCCATACTCATACTGTTGTTGTCATGAAAAATGATGGATTATGTTTTAATGAATGTTATGGTTTTAAAATCAGCCCTGGCTGTGGGAGATTGGGACAACATTGGGTGCTTGAAGCAAAGGGGGAGGGAAGGGGGGGAGAACAGGGTGTGGTCCAGCAATTGCAAAGCATGAACATGCACCAAAATTTCAAAACAAAACTGTGCAAAACTTGTAATTAATTACAAGCATCCTTGGGATCCATCCAACAAGGAGCAAAGCTGCATTTTCCGGGTGCAGTGAGACCCAGGCACCTACAGGTTCAGAGGGCGGCTGAGGCCCAACACTGGCTAGAGAAGTGGGTGCAAGGTGGGGGTGTCAGGCCCACAGGCCAAATGCCCTCTCAGTTTCTCTACCTGGCCTGCGGTTCTCTCCCCACACTGCATCTCCTTCCCAGCCACACCTTCTCTCCCCGGAGCCACAACCCCAGCCAGCATTCGCTTCGCACCTTTCCCGAGTGCTTATTTGCCTGGCTGGAACACGTCTGAGAATGCCTCTTGCTTCCCGGGATGGAGGAATGAGAGACTATCATAGTCTCACATGACACCTCAATATTTTCTGAGCAGTGTGGGATCCCAGGGGTTCCAGGTGCTTAGCTAGGGTTTGGTTTCCTTGGAATGAGGGACAGTGGAGATGGTGATGTTATTGCGTGTGGAGGTCCCCAAAACCACCCCTCAAAATAATTCACACCACAGACAGAATTTTTGTTTTGGGTTTTTGGCATGAATTTGGCCACAACTTTATTAAAATACAAAATATGTGGGTGGTTGTGTAGGCATTGGATCTCCAACTGTCCCCTAAGGACAGAACTAAAGTAGCCTTGTCAACAGGGGAAACCCTACAGGGAGAGACAGGGAGCCGGGTGCTTGGCCCTCCCCTCTCCCCTCAGGCTCCCAGGGGCTCTCGCATGGCCCTGGCCCCCGACCGGAGGTAACGGACACTGCATATCGAGCCCCTGTATTCCTGACTGGAATTTCCCCAACACTCAGGCATTAACTTGAGGGGCCAACACAGTCAACAAGACCCCTCATACAACCACAATAACCAATGCCTAACCGCCAACCTTACAAGTTGTGACTATTTGCTATGCAGTAGGCAAAAACCAGATGGCACCAGCCAATCAGCCAAATGGAGAAATTCCTACCAGGCCCCTGCCAAGCAGACGACCCCATGATAGGCACAGCAAGGTCAACACAGAGGCCTAACATAGGGAGGGAGGGCGGGTGATCCGAAGTACGCAGCCAAAGAGGAGGAACAAACCACGTGCTTGCCTTTTATACCCCTGGGCTGTCCCTCTGAAATTGAAACATGCTTTTCTCCCCAACAACAGCCTGGGTCCAATCAGAATGGTGGCCAACTCATAGCCCCCACCCCAGCAACTCAGGGGTAGTTTGTTAGGCCCCCACCACAACACATGCTCTCCATGAAGGAGAACCCACATTAGTAGTACATACAGATGCTCCAAGTGTCCCTATTTTCCAGGGACACTCCTGGATTTACAGACACCATCCCGGTTTCTGATTTGATCCCGGAAGGTCCCGCTTTTCCTTAGGATGTCCCTAATTTCACTGGAGAAATGTTGGAAGGGATGGAGTTATGCGACCCCCGAGGCAAGGAAATAAGAAACTATACAACTTTTAGAAGACATTTGAAGGCAGCCCTGTATAGGGATGTTTTTTAATGTTTAATGGGTGGCGTATAAATAATAAAATTGTTATTATTATGAAATAAGGCTCCCATATTTTCATCGGAGAAATGTTGGAGGGTATGGACATATGGTTTATTTGCACATATATACAACCTGAGCCTACGATGGAGGGGCTCCCAACATCAACACCCCAGGAGGTCTTTGTTATGTATTCAGTGGTCTGTGTTCACCTGAGCTTGAGTCTGGACTGAGGATTCTGAGCCCCTGTGTTCTGATTCGATACATGATGTCCAATCATGTGGCATTATCAGTCTTTGGGCTACTGGTAGTGTCTCTTCACCTCTGAGTTACAGCTTGGGGGGTTTAGACAGCCAACCACTCTGAGTGTGGGAGTGGCTCAGTCCTTCAGAAATATATACAGTGGTACCTTGGTTTAAGTACACAATTGGTTCTGCAAGTCTGTACTTAACCTGAAGCGTACTTAACCTGAAGTGAACTTTCCCATTGAAAGTAATGGAAAGTGGATTAATCTGTTCCAGACAGGTCCGTGGAGTACTTAAACTGTAAGTACTGTACTCAAGGGACCCAGGTGGCGCTGTGGGTTAAACCACAGAGCCTAGGGCTTGCTGATCAGAAGGTCGGCGGTTCGAATCCCTGTGACGGGGTGAGCTCCCGTTGCTTGGTCCCAGCTCCTGCCAACCTAGCAGTTCGAAAGCACGTCAAAAATGCAAGTAAATAGGAACCGCTACAGCGGGAAGGTAAACGGCGTTTCCGTGTGCTGCTCTGGTTCACCAGAAGTGGCTTTGTCATGCTGGCCACATGACCTGGAAGCTATATGCCGGCTCCCTCGGCCAGTAATGCGAGATGAGCGCGCAACCCCAGAGTTGGTCACGACTGGACCTAATGGTCAGGGGTTCCTTTACCTTTACTGTACTCAAACTGAAGCGTACTTAAACAGAGGTATGACTATATAAGCAGTTGCTTTGCCCTTGTTTTCTTCTGTTAGCTCCATAAAGTATCTTGCTGTTATCACTGTGTCTTGCCTCCTAGAGACACACTTCAGTCTTGCTTCAGCCCTAGTCGCAGCCTTGAATTCAAGCCGAAATCAAGCATGTCTCTCACTCTCTGGCTTCTGCCTGCTTTTAGCTCAGCTCTCTCACAACTCTGGCCTTTGTCCTTCTAACTACCAGCCAGGTGAGGGAGGGGACCCCACCCACTTGCCTTCTGGTGCAGAGCAGCTTCCTTTGCCAGACTAATGATGGCCTGTACTTAGGGCCATTATGGCCCTTGCCTGGCTACTTGAACAATGGGACCTTCCTTTGCAAGTGATGTTCTGCCCTTTGTCGAGAGCCATCTTTTCCCCCTGTGGCAGCCCACTGGGCAAGGAGGAGAGGGAGAGAGAGCAAAGGTGGCGGTATTAGAGCCTGAGGAGGTGATGCCATGTCCTGAGGCCAGAAGGGTGCTGGCACCAATGGCTCATCTGGTGGAAGTGGTTCTGAGGTTGGCCTCTCCCCTTCCACTACAGAGTCTTCACCCTCATCCTTCACCAAGAGCCACCCAACTCCAGGACCATGACCCCCTGGGCCTGGGCCAAAATGGGACTGCTTCATCTCATTGTCACTTCTCCAGACGACCAGCTCACCAGGGGCCCTGCGATGATGCGCAAGACAGCAGACCAGAAGCACCCCAGGGCGTACGTGCACAGTTTTATGGGTAATTAATGCCTTCCAATGTTTTATCTTCTCGTTTAATAATAGAATAGCATCATAAAAATGTTGTTGAGGAGTACGATCTTCAAAGCATTCCTGCCGCCGTGAATGACTGATCCATGTAGCGGACCACTGAGATAGACTAATAAAGGGTTATTATCTCAGTTTTATATGTTTGTAAATGGAGTTAAAAGACATAAGCACCTCTTCTCAAGGCCAGCAAGGATACACGCTGTGGGACTCAAAATAAACGCCCCAAAGCAAGCATAGCTTTCTTGCGTCGTACACAATCAAGTCAACACACAGCAATGAATGTGCTCTTCCTTGGCTTCTGAAGGCCACGTTCCCTAGGGGCAGCCTTCTGGGGGTTGCATTCTGTTGGTGGGTGGAGCCAGAGGCAAAAGTAGGCGGGGCATAATGGGTGACTTTTAGCTTCATGCAGCAAGCTGCGTCTGAGCCACATAAAAAATAAAGCATGCTTCTTCAAAGACACTTCAAAGCGAGAGGTGTCCCAGGACACATTCTAGGAAGGCAAAAGCACCTCAAGAGGTTGCAGGGCAGGTCTGCCCAGGGTGTGAGAGCTGGAGAGAGTCCCATACAACATTTCTCTGATAAAAATAAGGGCACCCTACCATACCCTCCACCATTTCTCTGATGAAAATCGCGACATCCTAAGGAAAAGTGGGACATTCCAGAATCAAATCAGAAACTGGGATGGCTTCTATAAATACGGGACTGTCCCTGGAAAATAGGGACACTTGGAGACCACACAAAAAGGTCTCTAGGTCTATATTGGGCTTACCTGCTGAAAGTCCCCTATCACTGTTCTACATCAAACTCCTGAGTCAGCAAGCTGGCAGCCAACTGAGAAAAAACCCATCCTTATTCTTCTGGGCAGCCCAACAGACAAGGCAGGAAGTCAGTTTGGTCCAGAGAGCAGGACGCCAGCACACGGCTTACATGTGCATGGAGGGTTCACTTTCCATTCCAGTGGCACCTGCATGCCCAAAGGAATGCGCCTGGAAATTCAGCTGCCTCCATTGAACTGAATGGGGAAGAGTTTCCTGCAGGCATCTGAATGTTCCATGGAAGAAACGGCTGGATCCAGCAAATGTATGTCGAGCGCCTGAATTGCCCTGTAATGAGATATTTGCAGTTGTCTTAACACTTCCCTTAAGAAGGAGATTACTATTGTTAAGTGTGACTGTAGCAAAGAGTTAAAATAATTTTGCCAGGATTAACTTAATCCTGCCCTAAACACAAAGCAACTCAAGGATGCCAGTGAATTCTCTATTTTTAATCAGACTCCCCCCCCCAAAAAAAGACAAGATGAATCATGCCTTTCAAGACAGTTTCCCGTGCAATAAAAGTTTACACCCAGTGCGCAGCGCAGAACTGCGTGCATGTTTGTGTAGGTTTGCATCCTGGAACACTTGCTTTTTGCCAAATTAACAAAGTCCAACTTGTCAAATTGAAATCATGCATGGAAACTTCTTCTTTTTTGATGTCAGACATCACACTACAGTATAGTTATTCTAGGCACCAGTTTTATTCAGCAAATATTTTGGAGGTGGCTAATCTGGCCTGGGGGTTTGCTTTCTGCCTTGGGGTGCTTAAATTAGCTAATGTCTAATTTTAGCCTTGCAAACAGGGTTCTGATCTATCTCTATTGTGTGCCAGAAGTGGTTTGGTTGTGTTGCTAGCAACGATACTTCTGGAAGCGATTGGCTGAGCTGCTCTCATGTCACAGAAGCAGGCAGGGATTTCTGTTGCTGTCATTGGCTGAACTGCTTGGATCCTGCAGTCGGTGGATCAGGGAAAAGGGTCTAAAGGAAGTTGGGGTAGATTAACAAATGGCCTAGGAAAGGAATATTCTCATTTTAAGAGATTCCAGAAGGGCAGAGCAGGGAGGGGAAAGTTGGAAGAGGGAACAAGAGAATCAGAAGGGAAGGGAAGCTGGGGGCCTTCTCCAAACACTTTTTAAATTGTGCATTTATATTGATGGTATCAGGGCAGTTAATCCTGATACCACTTTCAATACTATTTGTAGCTGCAAAATTTTCAGGGTAGACACATGGCTAAGGGTGGGGAAGAAATTCAACCCACTTTCATTTTTTTATGACAAACTATCCATTTTGCATTTCTCAAACCAATGCTCAAACCAAAATACCATTAGCTTTGCAATTCACACTCTTTGAAATTTTGCGACACATTTCATGCATCAAATGATGTGTAGAAAAAATGCATGCATTCGGAGACAGTGTGCGCAAAGATGCACATATAGATGAAAATAACATGCAAAAAGACATTCTGCCAAGGAGAATTGTTTGCAAAAATGTGTATAACAGTCAAGCATGCGCACAAAATTTGGAGAAATCTGCACTAAAATGCTGATGAATTTCCAGCAGTTTTTTTCCCATTTGAAATTGTTGAGGAAGTATGAAAGACTGGATTTAGGACTGCAAAAATGAGGAATAAATCAAAACATTCTCCCATTACTAGTTACTGCAACATTTTGTACACCTATAACCCTGAGTTTTCACATCATAACTTGTACCGTATTTAGATGTTTCCCAAATAGAAGAATGGAAGTCCAGGTAGGAACTGGCCAAAGAAAACAAACCGTTCACCAGTCAACACAGGGTCAAGTAGAGAGCTCTTCTCCTTCATCTCAGCTGAAGCCACTCTGTATGGGTGACCGGTCACTAAAAAAGGATTAACCTTAATCGGCTTGGGTTGCTCAGCCCAGTAGCAACAGAGCTGGGTGAGAGGACCAGCCTGCCTGTCCTGAGAGCAGCATAAACTTGCCTTTCAGTTAACAGTACACTATCCCTCTTTACACAAGCTTGCCTCCTAGGTGGATCATGAGAGACAATAGCTTGGGACAATAGCTACGTATGTGGATGAGAGCCTGTGCTGGGAAGGGCCACAAACTGTGCAATTAGGCACTCTTGTAAAACTAGATGCATGAACTACCGACTGACATTTCAAGATGGCAATTAAAAGATGAACTTGCCGGAAATAAGCATAATAAAAAAAACTTTATTGGGTTTATGTTGAAACTGCATGCGACAGGCAGAGATTTGGTAAAAACGGAAGAGGGAAGACTCCAGCAAACAATTATAGAACCATAGAGTTGGAGTTGTAGAATCATAGAATCCTAGAGTTGGAAGAGACCACAGGGGCCATCCAGTCCAACCCCCTGCCAAGCAGGAAACACCATCAAAGCATTCCTGACAGATGGCTGTCAAGCCTCCGCTTAAAGACCTCCAAAGAAGGAGACTCCACCACACTCCTTGGCAGCAAATTCCACTGTCGAACAGCTCTTACTGTCAGGAAGTTCTTCCTAATGTTTAGGTGGAATCTTCTTTCTTGTAGCTTGAATCCATTGCTCCGTGTCCGCTTCTCTGGAGCAGCAGAAAGCAACCTTTCTCCCTCCTCTATATGGCATCCTTTGATATATTTGAACATGGCTATCATATCACCCCTTAACCTTCTCTTCTCCAGGCTAAACATACCCAGCTCCCTAAGCCGTTCCTCATAAGGCATTGTTTCCAGGCCTTTGACCATTTTGGTTGCCCTCCTCTGGACACGTTCCAGCTTGTCAATATCCTTCTTGAACTGTGGTGCCCAGAACTGGACAAAGTATTACAGGTGAGGTCTGACCAGAGCAGAGTGTTGGAAGGGACTCCCAGGGTCCAACCCCCTGAAATGCAGGAATTATGTCCACAGCTGTTCCTGGATGGGCTCAAACCACCAACCTTCTGGCTAACCGCCAGACACACTGACTCACTGCATCACCCCGGGTGATCACACAAATTGTTGGCGTTAATGCAGTCCCCCCCCCCATGTAGTGGGATCATCCGTATTTGAGAGAGGGGCGGCAGTAGAGCTCAGACCTGGCCAGTTGGTTGGCCTCCACTCTGTGTCCCTTCCGCAGCTATTCACCTGTGCAGCCTGTTTTCATGGGAATCTGTAGGTTTTTTGTGTGTTTTAAAAATAAAAAAGAAACACAACAAAAACTGATGGTGCTTTGTGGCTCCAGAGGGTAGAACCAAACAGAAGAAGAGATTTGCTGGATCAGACCAGAGGCCCATCTAGTCCGGCATTCTGATGTCACAGTGGCTAACAAGCCTGCAAGCTGGACAGGACTAGCTGAGAATGCACTGGGGCTTCCAAACAACCCCAGAAATATATTCCTCCCACCCCCACCCCCACCTCATCTTCCATAATGTTGGGCTTTTGGCTAATGCCTAATGAATTCTTTTAGGGCTGTCAAAAATACTCCTTAAATACAGTCTTTTACAATTGCAACCTTTTCTTAACCCCTGTATTTCAATTGCGGCTTTTGTTGATACGTCCCAATCTGTTTGAGGCTATTCAGCGTGAAATCTGTCTCTTTCTCTGTGTGTGCTTGTGTGTTTTAAAAACCGCTTCAGAGAGATGCTTGCTTTAAGGTGAAAAACAAGGTCTTACGTGCTGACAGTTCAATCCCTGACGATTAGGATTCCTTTGGCCGGTGACTGCATTTTCAACCTTCAAATCCTGAAGGTCGCGGAGAGGTAATGTTTTCATTAAAACATACCTGTTAAGTTGACCTAAAGCCGTAACATAAACAAAGCCTTTAAAAATGCAGACACCTGAAATATTTTCCCCCTTGCAAAAAGAGAGAGAGAGCCCGGCTCCAATTTCTGAATAATGAAAGAGAGACTGGGGGGGGGGGGAGGTTGAATGTGGCATAAGCAAATTCCTTTGAAGCGAAACATCTAACCCTATATTAGGCTTTTTTTGTTCTGTGCTGTGGATGAAAGTTCTTACTCCAAAGAAGTTGAAAGACTTTTCACAGACATTATCGATGGGTATACATGATAGACTCCTGGGTGGCTGATTGTATTCATCGGATCTTCCAACAGGTTTGAAAGCATAACACTCTGACATTTCTCGGAGTAAAAATGGTTTCAGGTTTTTTGTACAGTATAGCAGCGAGCAATTCCAACTGAATCAAACCTTTCCATGAGGTCTAGTGTCATGCCTCACCAGATTAAAAAGGTGGGGGTGGGGGGTGGGCACACATGCACACTCCATGAATACTTCAGAGCACATTTTTTTGCTTTCCTACTGGCATCAAGGTTGTCAAATTTGGTTGATTAATCACATAGCTTTAAATTGAGGAATTAGTTGATAATGTTTAAATGGATTTGCTTGCCACACAAACCTCAGTGCAGGCTCCTTTGTGAGGATATTGAAGGACATATGCAGTTTATCTTGTGAGTAAGTTAAGCTACAATTTAATAAATGAAAGCCACAATCCTACACAGTATAATAATAATAATAATAATAATAATAATAATAATAATCATTATCATTATCATTTGGATTTACATACCACCCTTCATCATAAGATCTCAAAACGATCACAAAATAAAATACAGAATAAAAAAAGCTCCATAACTTTTGTGTCCGGATTTTCACTTTTTGAAATATGGCAACCCTAGCATATTGATCAAAAGGCACCGTTCCATAACTTAACAGGCACAGTGATGCTTCAGGTTATGCGTTTTCAGGTTGTGTACTGCGGGAAACCCGGAAGTACCGGAAAGGGTTACTTCTGGGTTTCACCGCTTGCGCATGCGCAGAAGCGCCAAATTGCATCACGCGCGTGCGCAGATGCAGCACATCTCTCTGTCTCCCCTCTCTCTGTCTCCCCTCTGTCTCTAACTCACTCTGACTCCTATGCCTCCCACCCACAAGAAACCAACCGAACTAAATACGAACGCTGCGGGTTGCAGACGTGCCTCCATCACGGATTACGTCCGCAACCCGAGATTCCACTGTACTGCCATGTAAAAGGAATGTTGAAAAGCAGGACAGTAGCACTAGCATTATTATTCACAATATTCCCTACCTTTGAATGCACCCCTGATATTAATTTTGGGATATTACATCCCTTCTACTGAGCTATTGGTCTAGCTAACCTGGTAATAGTTCCTCTTACTGACAGACATCCAAGGAAGCTGAATGTTGGAAGATTCAGGACAGATAAAAGACTGACTTAGTCACACAGAGTGCAGTTAAACCATGGAACTCTCTTCCACAGGAGGCAATGATGGCCACCAACCTAGATGGCTTTAAAAGAGGATTAGGCAAAATCATGGAGGAGAAGACGATCAATGGCAATTAGCCATGATGGCTATGCTCTGGCTTCTGCTTCTGAAGGAAGGGAGAGTGATCTTGTGCTCAGATCCTGCTTGTTAGTTTCCCACAGGCATCAGGCTGGCCACTGTGAGAACAGGATGCTGGACCAGATGGGCCACTGGCCTCACCCAGCAGGTTCTTCTCAGTCTCAGGCACAGAGAGGGGTACTTCCCAGTCCCACGCCCCATGAGATCTTCTCACTGTTGCCGTATTTTGAAGAGCAAAAAAGAGGACACACTTGCCGACTTCCACTTTTATCGATGGATCGTTATGATGACTCTACCCATGAAAAGGAGGACGTGTCCTGGAAAAAGAGGACATATGGCAGCCCTATCATGGGACCCTCTACTTGCTCTGCTGTTGAACTACTCAGAAAACACAGGTGCTCTATTGATTTATTGTCTAGAGATATGGTTGGCCTGCTTTTTGGACAGAATGGAAAACTGAGTAGGTTTGCCATCAATCAATCAAAAGCAGCTCAGCAATTTGTCATTGGTTGCTTTTTAAAATTATCTTGGCCCTACTTGCCAAAAAAGAATGCCCGTTGGGTTCCCCGCTCCCCAGCTTCTTCATTTTAGCTGTACATCTTGAGTAAATTGACAGATTTTGCTCCGCCCCTGGGCCCCTGGGCCAGCCAATAATCACTAAGTTTTGCCCTAACCCAGTCCTGTCAAAATTGATTGGGTCTGCCTCTGGGCCAACAACAAAAACCCTTTATGGGTCCTCCTCCTGATCCCACTTCTGACACCACTGTTGCTTCTACTTCACACTGTTTCAAAGTGTCAAGACTGCAATAAAGATCAGCTGTTTCTGGTATTTCCCCCCTCTTTCCTTACCGCTTTTCCTTTGGTCTATTTGTTAACTGTTGAAACCAAAGTTATTTTAAATATTTCTACTACATGTCCCCATTCTCTGCCCTCATTACTGAGATCTTCTGGTGAACGGTGGGTAAGAACAACAACAACGGCATTAATTATTATGATTATTGCCAAATCTATTTATTTTGCAGCAAAACTCAGAAAGATAGTCTGGTTGTTGTTTTTTTAAAAAAAGACCCTCAAGACGTGTTAATAAACATTTTGTTTCAAGATTTCGACATCAAACTAATACTGTTTAATGCTGTGCTCTGTGTGTTGCCCCCAATTAGAAGAAACTTTCCGTTAATGGGCTAAGACAGAGTTATCATTCTAAGAATAATGTATTTATAAATAAAATAAAAGCTGAGAAGTGGGCAGCCCATTAATTCAGCTTGCCCTCCCTTTAAAAACATTTTTAATGTATACATTTGTCTGACTTCACACACTTGGCATTAAGAGTTTTTGGCAGCTTTTCGGATCCTCGTCCAATATTTTTTAGCATGGTAGCGACTGATACAGTCACATCATATCCATCTTTGATACGATTTAGAATTTTTTTATTTTAAAAAATAAAATAACAAACAGTAAATTTTTCTGGCTGCCCAATAGTCTTTAAACTGCAACTAAAAACAGTGGCTTTTTAATCGCCTTAGCATCCTCTGCGAGCTGGGAAGCTGCAATAATTTCCGAAATCAAAGAACCTTTGTTTCGTTGCTGTTTTGCATCCAGGCTCAGATATTTGGCCAAATGTTTGTCGGATCCAGCAGTGTGCTTTGAATTCTTGCAGAGGAGTCTGGATGGAATTGAAGTGCAGGTATTTGTTCCTCTGAATCTCTGGTTGGAAACTAAGTTTTTGATCCCCCGCTCCCAAAAAGCAGGGATCCATTTGCATCCTGACATCCATTACAGTTATTAGAACAGGCTTTATGTGCTTAACCACCCCCCCCCCCCCGCCAAAAAAATCCCCTACATGGCACTACAGTAGGGGAATCAAGCTCAATTTACAACTATTTTTTCCTGTTTATTTATTTCCACACGCCCTGTTATTTATTGTTATTCATCTAGCTCAATTTCCATCTATTTTTCTATTTATATCCATCTAGTTTTCAAGACCATAAAGAAGGCTGATCGCCGAAGAATGGATGCTTTTGAATTATGGTGCTGGAGGAGACTCTTGAGAGTCCCATGGACTGCAAGAAGATCAAACCTATCCATTCTGAAGGAAATCAGCCCTGAGGGCTCACTGGAAGGACAGATCCTGAAGCTGAGGATCCAATACTTTGGCCACCTCATGAGAAGAGAAGAATCCTTGGAAAAGACCCTGATGTTGGGAAAGATTGAGGGCACTAGGAGAAGGGGACGACAGAGGACGAGATGGTTGGACAGTGTTCTCGAAGCTACGAACATGAGTTTGACCAAACTGCGGGAGGCAGTGGAAGACAGGAGTGCCTGGCGTGCGCTGGTCCATGGGGTCATGAAGAGTCGGACACGACTAAACGACTAAACAACAAAGTTTTCAAGTATGCATCTTAAATATGTTTTTTATATATATATAAATTGTATAGATTTTACGATCAGGCTGCTGCCTGCCCCAGGCTCCTACAGGAGGGAACACAGTGTAAAAATGAAGTCGACAAGGATAAAAATAAAATAAACCAACTTAGATCCATTCAAGTGAAGCGAAAGAACTCTTCGGTATTGTTGGCGCATAGAATTAGACAATGGAAACTCCTTTTTCTTTAACACTCACTTGCAACATTCACGTACTCATGGCCTAGTCACAATTTACGTGAGTTGAGTCCCCTAGGAAACAGGTGAAACATGTCGAGAGTGAAGAGATGATGCGTTTGTCCAAAATTTGCAACAGTGGCATGTGCCAAGGAATTGTGTCCAAGTGGGGCTGCCAGCTGTGAACCTCCCATTTGCAAGCCATGTGGATGAAACATTTAAACAGCCTACATACCTTCAGCATTCTCAGAAAGTGCTTTTTGGTTTCCCACCAACTTGGGAAGCAAGCCCCATCACACTCAGTGAGGATTACTTTTGAATAATAATAATAATAATAATAATAATAATAATAATAATAATATATTATTTATACCCCGCTCATCTGGCCGGGTTCCCCCAGCTACTCTGGGTGGCTTCCAACAAAACACTAAAATACAGAAATCCATCAAATATTAAAAGCTTCCCTAAACAGGGCTGCCTTGAGATGCCTTCTAAAGGTCTGGTAATTGTTGTTCTCTTTGACCTCTGATGGGACCCAGGTGGCGCTGTGGTTAAACCACTGAGCCTAGGGCTTGCTGATCAGAAGGTCGGCGGTTCGGATCCCTGTGACGGGGTGAGCTCCCGTTGCTTGGTCCCAGCTCCTGCCAACCTAGCAGTTTGAAAGCACGTCAAAATGCAAGTAGATAAATAGGAACCGCTACAGCGGGAAGGTAAACGGCGTTTCTATGTGCTGCTCTGGTTTGCCAGAAGCGGCTTTGTCATGCTGGCCACATGACCTGGAAGCTATACGCCGGCTCCCTCGGCCAATAATGCGAGATGAGCGCGCAACCCCAGAGTCGGTCATGACTGGACCTAATGGTCAGGGGTCCCTTTACCTTTACCTTTTGACCTCTGATGGGAGGGCATTCCACAGGATGGGTGCTACTACCGAGAAGGCCCTCTGCCTGGTTCCCTGTAACTTGGCTTCTCGTAGTGAGGGAACTGCCAGAAGGCCCTCGGCACTGGACCTCAGTGTCCGGGTAGAATGATGGGGGTGGAGATGCTCCTTCAGGTATACTGGACCGAGGCCGTTTAGGGCTTTAAAGGTCAGCACCAACACTTTGAACTGTGCTCGGAAACGTACTGGGAGCCAATGTAGGTGTTTCAGGACCGGTGTTATGTGGTCTCGGCAGCCGCTCCCAGTCACCAGTCCAGCTGCCGCATTCTTCTTCTTTGGCAATCATTCGTAGCCGAGTAAGGATTGTCTTCCATGAACACGGTCTTAACAGTGAGTCCGTAAATGACTGTGGAGGCCAATTCTGGATCCACACATGCTTTCACAGTGGGGACATTGGTTTCCTGGCGGGAGTTGATCACTGTGTGGATTTGCCAAGTGTGCCTTCCTCTTAGCACATTTCTCCCTTTCATCCTGAGTTTGAGCGTCTTCAAAGCCCATGACACCTTTGGTAAAGGCTGTTCTCCAAATGGAGTGCTCGCAGGCCAGTGTTTCCCAGTTGTCAGTGTTTATACTACATTTTTTTAAAAAAAAATTGCCCTGAGACAGTCTTTAAACCTCTTTTGTTGGCCACCAGCATTACGCTTCCCATTTTTAAGTTCAGAATAGAGTAGTTGCTTTGGAAGACGATAATCAGGCATCCGTACAACATGACTAGTCCAACAAAGTTGGTGTTGAAGAATAATTGTTTCAACACTGGGGATCTTTGCTTCTTCCAGTACACTGGCATTAGTTCGCCTGTCTTCCCAAGTGATGTGTAAATTTTTTCGGAGACACTGTTGATGGAGAAGAAGAAGAGTTTGGATTTGATATCCCGCTTTATCACTACCCTAAGGAGTCTCAAAGCGGCTAACAATCTCCTTTCTCTTCCTCCCCCACAACAAACACTCTGTGAGGTGAGTGAGGCTGAGAGACTTCAGAGGAAGTGTGACTAGCCCAAGATCACCCAGAAGCTGCATGTGGAGGAGCAGGGAATCGATCCCAGTTCACCAGATTACGAGTCCTCTGCTCTTAACCACACCACCACACTGGCTCTCGGAATCTTTCAAGGAATTGTAGATGGCTTTCATAAGTGGTCAATGTACTTTTGAGTAGACTGTTGATGGCATCCATCTGTCTCAGGAGACAAAAGAGGAGAGTTATAGCACCTGCTGTAGAGACTGACAAAGGAGATATATGTTTTGTTGCATCTGGGGCAGATGAAGGTGTCTGGCTGTGCTGCTGCAGATGTACCAGGGCGCTTCTTCTTCTCTGCGTTCTTTCCAGGGGTCATTCCTCCTCTGGTCACTGCTGTGGATACACAACATGACAGTCTGTCTCCAGGTACAGAGGTCATCTGAAAGGGATTCCCAAACAGTGGGGTTGATATTACTAGCCTTCATGTCTCATTTGCTGACATCTTTCTAGAGTTGGTCTTTCCAACGGGCCTGGTCCCTGAAGCCAGCTTACTGGAGAGCACATGCATCTTCTTTCTATCTATCTATCTATCTATCTATCTATCTATCTATCTATCTATCTATCTATCTATCTATCATCTATCTATCTATCTATCTATCTATCTATCTATCTATCTATCTATCTATCATCTATCATCTATCTATCTATTATCTATCTATCTATCTATCTATCTATCTATCATCTATCTTTCTTCTTCTTCTTCTTCTTCTTCTTCTTCTTCTTCTTCTTCTTCTTCTTCTTCTTCTTCTTCTTCTTCTTCTATCACTTGTAGCCGAGTAAGATTGTCTTCCATAAACACGGTTTTAACAATGGGTCCGTAAGTGACTATGGAGGCCAATTCTGGATCCACACGTCCTTCCACAGTGGGGACATAGGTTTCCGGGCGGGAGTTGATCACGGTGTGGATTTGCCAAGCGTGCCTTCCTCTTAGCACGTTTCTCCCTTGCGTCCTGAGATCGAGTTTCTTCAAAGCCCATGACAACTTTGGTAAAGGCTGTTCTTCAACTGGAGCGCTGGCAGGCCAGTGTTTCCCAGTTGTCAGTGTTTATACTACATTTTTAAAGATTTGCCTTGAGACAGTCTTTAAACCTCTTTGGTTGACCACCAGCATTACACTTTCCATTTTTTAAGTTCGAAATAGAGTAGTTGCTTTGGAAGACGATCATCAGGCATCCGCACAACATGACCAGTCCAACAAAGTTGATGTTGAAGAATCATTGCTTCAACACTGGTGATCTTTGCTTCTTCCAGTACACTGATATTAGTTCGCCTGTCTTCCCAAGTGATGTGTAAAAAATCTGGCCCTCTAGCCCTTGGGTTGACAAACTAAGGCCCACAGGCTGGATCAGGCCCAATCATAGCTGCCTATTCAGCATAAGGGAATTTCCCTTAAAAAAGGGAGAACTTGGCAGCTATGGGCCCAATTGCCTTCTAGTTCTGACCTGCGGATGGTCTGGGAATCACCATGTGGATTGCCAGGGCACGGGTTCTTTCCCTCTTCCTCCCTCTCTCTCACACGGCAGCGCTTTTCTCCTCAGGGACGGAGCAATCTTGTTCCACGCTGGGCGCTGTCAACGGCAGGAGTCAGCTCACCCGCCTGCCCGCCTCAGCAGGGCGGGCCTGTGAAGGGGGCGTGTGATGCCACCTGCCGCTGCCTTTTCCTCCTGCTCCTCCTCCCTCTCCCTCAGCCCGCCCTTCCTTCCTTCTCTGCGCCACTTCCTTGTGCGCTTTCTTCACCGCCGCCTCCCTCCCTCCCTCCCTCCTTCATTCCTCCCATGGTGTTCAGGTGGCTTGTTGCAGTGGCTGTGGCTTGTGGGTTGACGGGCGAATCTGTCTTCTTCTCTGCGGTGCCTCTCGGGAAGCAACAGCAGCAGCAGCAGGTCCAGCGACGAGGGCCTTCTGGCAGGTTCCCTCACTGCGAGAAGTGAGGTTGCAGGGAACCAGGCAGAGGGCCTTCTCGGTAGTGGCACCTGCCCTGTGGAACGCCCTCCCATCAGATGTCAAGGAAATAAACAACCATCTGACTTTTAGAAGACACCTGAAAGCAGCCCCTGTACAGGGAAGTTTTTAATGTTTTATCTTTTGTTATGTTTTTAATATTCTGTTTTGGAGCTGCCCAGAGAGGCTGGGCCAACCCAGGCAGATGGGCAGCACATTATTATTATTATTATTATTATTATTATTATTATTATTATTATTATTATTATTTTAAAAACCCACACCATATGGGGGGCATTTTAACTTGATTTAGTTCTGTATGATTAGCATGCATTTTATGTCGTTTACCTTTATGGCTATTTTAACCCATCATCAGAATTCCACCTACCATTTTGCTTTTTGACAAGATCTTTCTCACACAACCACATATAAGATCCTCTTTGTCTTCAAAGTGATCCCTTCGCTTGAAAGACACCTTTGCAGGCGTTGATAACAGAACAGGACAAAAAGCCAATATGTAAATGTACAAAGATTTATTTTTTTAAAAAAAAACATAAATCGACAGAGACTAGAACGGGTCAAAACGATTTTCTTTCCCAGGGCAGAGAGATTCCCAGTTGGATTGGTTGCTCCTGAAACAAAAAGGATAAATGCAAACCGAACCCCCTGATTAGAATCTGGGACCGAGAGATAAAAGGTTTATCTGTGTAACAAGGGCCATTTCGATGGCATATTAGATGGCAGGCTGGCGTGTTTGGCTAAAACCGGCTGTTTCTTTGCTTTTGTCATTGAGAGTGGTTGGGGGGTGGGGGTGGAGAAATAATCTTTCCTTTTAAGTGAATTTAATGGGCTGTGAATAAATATGCAAATAGCCTTGGCATTTGGCTTCAGACTCGCAGTTAACTGGGTGCCTGTTTGAGGTGAAAATATCGCAGCGATTTGTGCAGTGTGGGTGGCACATTATCGTTCCTTGCATCGCTATATTCCCCTTATAAATCTCCTTATGTATTTTATAGTAGATCGCCTTGGGTGATTGATCAGCTTGATGAATGACTAGGAATAAAACGCTGCTCCGTGGTGTTACTACTATCTATGTCGGTTTTATTGGCAAAGGAGCTCGGAGCACAGTCTTTAAGTCTGCAGGTTGTGGAACAACCCCCTCTGGAGATGCGTGTTTTTATAGGCTCCAACCAAAGATGGTGATGAGCTTCTCCAAAATCAAGCTTAGTTAGTGCAGAATATTGGGGGTTAGGAGAGCCCGGTTGCACACATCTCCTGCAAGCGGTCTTCCCATGGGCCAAAGGATAGTCAACATGGCGCCCTGAAGATCTTGCTTGACTACAGTTCCCATCATCCCTGACCACTGGCCATGCTGGTTGGGGTTGATGTGCTGCAAAACATCTGAAAGGTTCCCATATTGCCTGCCACTGCCACAGACATCTGGTTGTCCACTGTGAAAACAGAATGATGGACTGTGATTTCATTGATCTTCCAAAGACCCCCAACTCCGCCCTCCCGCCTCACAAAATGGGCTTACTCCCATCCCACCCTCCCATTCAATCTAAGGTGGATTTGGCATAGCTCATCCATCTTTGAACACCAGCTATCTTCGTTTCCTAGGGATATTCTCTATTTTTTACTAGTCGCCCCTGGTAAAATCGGAACAGCAGTGTCGTTGTCACAGCCTTGAACATGGAGGACGTGAGGTAGGAGGTGGCAAGATTGAGTGGTTTAGGTACCAGGGACACTGGTGGTTATGTGGTCTAAACCATTGAGCCTCTTGGGCTTGCCAATCGAAAGGTCAGCGGTTCGAATCCCCGCAACAGGGTGAGCTCCCATTGCTCTGTTCCAGCTCCTGCCATCCTAGCAGTTCGAAAGCACCCCAGTGCAAGCAGATAAATAGGTATCACTGTGGTGGGAAGGTAAACGGTGTTTCTGTGTGCTCTGGTTTCCGTCACGGTGTTCTGAAGTGGTTTAGTCCTGCTGGCCACATGACCTGGAAAGCTGTCTGTGGACAAACACCAGCTCCCTCGGCCTTAAAGTGAGATGAGAGCCGCAACCCCATAGTCGCCTTTGACTGGACGTAACCGTCCTGGGGTCCTTTACCTTTCTTTTTACCCTGCAAGGAGCCCTAGGTCAGCGGCATAGCTAGCCGCCTGGCCGCCCAGGGCGGCAAACCCGAAGGCACCCCACCGGGGGGTGGGGGCGGGGTGTCCGTTGCGCGCATGTGCCGCATGTCACGGTGCATGCATCATAATGCACGACGCACGCATCACGACGCATGCATGCACAGGAGGGATACGCTGCGTGGCGGCGGCGACACAGCAGGCAGTGGCGGGCGGTGTCCGGCAGGCCTCCCCCTCTCCCTCTGGCCCTCCCTCCGCCCGTCCTTTCCGCGCTTGAGGCGGTTCTCCTCACAGCCAGTTTGTGCTGGCTCCACAGGGGCTGGTCCTGCTCACCCGCTGCCTGGCTTTCTTCAGGGCCATCATGGAGGCGAGTGAGGGCTGCGCTGCTGGCGGAGGGCAGGGAGGAGACGTCATGGAGGAGCTGGGCTCGGAAGCCACTGGAGCTCTTTCCGCAGTGCACCCCGGCCTTGCCTCCACGTGGGCGGAGAGGGGTGTTTGCAGCAGCGGCCGCCGAAAGTAGTCACCCCTGTCCATCCTGCTGCCCCCCGTCCAGCCTGCCGCCCGGGGCGCCACGCCCCTGCCCCCCCCATTACTACGCCACTGCCCCAGGTTGGTTCTGCTGGGGTTTCTGCACCACCTTGTCATTGCCGCAAATGCCCTGTCTCGCCCTCTCTCTTGACTGGCATTTATCAGAGATGCCATTGCTGGGAGGTCAGTTCTGGGGTGCCACCCCTCCCTACCAGCTGCTCCCGCTCAAGAGCAAATTGACACATGGAACATAGCTGCCAAGTCTCCCATGTTCCCTGGGAAACCCCCGTTTTCTCAGCCGTTTCCTGCTGGCAGCCCAGATTTTTTTTAAAAACCCGTAAATTCTCCGGATTCTTACCGGCCCGGGGAGGGTCCTTCTGCGTATGTCTGGAGTCTCCGGACATGCGCAGAAGCGATTTCTGGCGCTGCGGCCATTTTGGAAATGGGCAGAGCATGCGTAGAAGCAACTTCCGGTGCCCCTCTGCCCAGTTCCAAAATGGCCGCAGCGCCTTCCAGTGCCGCGCCACTGCCGATCCCGGATTTTTCAATCCAGGAGTTGGCACCTATGACATGGAGGTGTGCGAGAAAATTCTCTTTGCTCATTCAATAAGATTCCCAAATAGTCAGCCTTCCTCCAGTAATGCATTGCCAGACACAGTCCGAAAGAGTCTTTGAGAGTATACCCATTCACACACAACCTGTAGCTGTTTTCTTGCCAACCACCTTCTGCCATCACAGCAGCTCACCATTTCTTCACTAAACCAGAGTCCTTGAGAACACTTACTCAATCCAACTTTTCCCCTGTATTTGCAGAACCCTCCTTGTACCTTAACTGGAGTTGTTTTTCACTTGAATAATCTGCTTTAGGTTCCTCCTAAACTGGCTCTTGCCAGTTTTGTGGCCAGGCTGTACTCGTACCCAGTGACATGGGCCTTACTCATCACTGAAGCATAAAATCGTAGAGTTGGAAGGGACCCTGAGCATCATCTAGTCCAACCCCCTGCAATGCAGGAATATGCAGCTGCCCCATATGGGGATCGAACCTGTGACCTTGGTATCATTGGCACCATGCTCTAAGCAAATGAGCTGTCCAGGGATTGTTGATTTTGCAGAAGCAGAATGCAGGATCAGAGGGACAAGCCCTGTCCTATAACCCCTCCTTGCTGATGGGCTTTTCTGCGCGCGCACACACACACAGACACAGACACACACACACACAATGGAAGCATGGAGGCTGGGGCTGGGACAGTTCTTGCAATCCTGCTCCATACATTGCCTTACTTACCTTTGATTGTCATTCATACGGCGACTCGCGATAGACACCAGTTCCGTGATTTTTCAGCACTCTGGCCTATGCTGGCAAGCGAGATGGGTAGCTGCCCAAAGTGATTATTCACTTAAGGTGTAGAATGCACAAACCTGCTCATGGTGCCTAATGGCTGGAAAGTGTGACCGGGTTTGGGGAGAGCTCGTTTTTCCAACGTTTGGTGCCAAAAATAAGCACACATGCTTAGCATCAACCCTGTTAACAAATTGACTGAAACAGGAGCTCGGCAAAAGCCTCTGCCAGCACGGCAGTAACTGGGGCCTGCTGTGGGCTCAACGTGCAAACACATCTTCAATCTACGCCATTGCATAAGAGCTACTCAGGGCATGGATCAGCTTTGAGAGCCAGGGAAGCTGGGTGTGCATGTGGTTTTTTTTAATATATAAAGTATTTTTTTATTTAAAAAAGCATGCAACAAATTCACTGATGGATTGGTCTATTAGCCCTCAGACATGTTTGCCAAATGGAGCTTCCATTTTCCAGGGCAGTGCATTCACCTGGAGTACTGTGTCCAGTTCTGGGCACCACAGTTCAAGAAGGATACTGAGAAGCTGGAAGGTGTCCAGAGGAGGGCAACCAAAATGGTCAAAGGCCTGGAAACGATGCCTTATGAGGAACGGCTTAGGGAGCTGGGTATGTTTAGCCTGGAGAAGAGAAGGTTAAAGGGTGATATGATAGCCATGTTCAAATATATAAAAAGGATGTCATATAGAGGAGGGAGAAAGGTTCTTTTCAGCTGCTCCACAGAAGCGGACACGGAGCAATGGATTCAAACTACAAGAAAGAAGATTCCACCTAAACATTAGGAAGAACTTCCTGACAGTAAGAGCTGTTCGACAGTGGAATTTGCTGCCAAGGAATGTGGTGGAGTCTCCTTCTTTGGAGGTCTTTAAGCGGAGGCTTGACACCCATATGTCAGGAATGCTTTGATTGTGTTTCCTGCTTGGCAGGGGGTTGGACTGGATGGCCCTTGTGGTCTCTTCCAACTCTATGATTCTATGATTCCTCTCCAGGCAAGCAACTAGTAACAAGCAGCAGAGCAGGTGCGCTAAATCTAGGGGGCAGAGGTGTGTCAGCTTCCACGTACAGCAGGGATGGGAAACCGGTGGCCTCCCAGTTGCTGCTGCTCTGAGATGGCTCAGTCAGTAGAACATGAGACTCTTAATCTCAGGGTCCCATGTTCAAGCCCCACGTTGGGATAAAGATTCCTGCATTGCAGGGGTTGGACTAGATGACCCTCATGGTCCCTTCCAACTCTACAATTCAATGCGTTGCTGGACTACAACTCCCATCCCCTCTCACCATTGGCCACAGGCTTCCCATCCTCAAGCCTGCAAGTGCTGCTGATTTATATTTTTTTCAAGTGGGAAAAAGGATGCCCGTTTCTGAACAGCCAAATGGAATCCTGACGGGTTGCGAGAAGAAAGAATTCTCATTGGGCAAAAATTATGAACTGTGATTTCCTTTTTCATTTTCCCCGCACCTGCCCATGTGTACCTTTTTAAAGCTGTTCTATTTTTGATTTAATGATTAAAAAAAGGTGAGCTTATTCTCAGTATTAAAACAGAAAATAACCACTTGCTTCCCTTAGGTAATTAATTAAAGAGTGCTTACTCCTTAACCCAAGACGTTTTTGAGCATGAATGCAAGGGTGAGTAATTCATTTGGCTGAATACATTTTTTGAAAATTGGGAAGTGACAAATTCTACGCAGGATTCAGCCAAAGTAAAGTTCCATTGATTTCAGCAAGACAGTGCAATATGCATTTCAATGGACGCATAAGCATGCACTAAAACTCTGACCCTATGCAGATGTGTACGTGTGTTTAGAAGCAGATTATGTGGGTATATATGTACCATCACCTTGCCAATAAAGGTCCGTATAGTTAAAGCTATGGTTTTCCCAGTAGTGATGTATGGAAGTGAGAGCTGGACCATAAAGAAGGCTGATCGCCGAAGAATGGATGCTTTTGAATTATGGTGCTGGAGGAGACTCTTGAGAGTCCCATGGACTGCAAGAAGATCAAACCTATCAATTCTGAAGGAAATCAGCCCCAGGGGCGGCTCTAGGTAAGGTCCCGGTGGTGCGGTGTGCGAGGGCAGGGGCGCCGGAGCGATCTCCGCGCCTCAGCGCCTGGGTGCCCGACCTGCTCCAGACTGCCCTGATCAGCCCCGAGTGCTCACTGGAAGGATAGATTCTGAAGCTGAGGCTACAATACTTTGGTCACCTCATGAGAAGAGAAGACTACATGAGAAGAGAAGCTGAGGCTCCAATACTTTGGCCACCTCATGAGAAGAGAAGACTCCCTGGAAAAGACCCTGATGTTGGGAAAGATGGAGGGCACTAGGAGAAGGGGATGACAGAGGACAAGATGGTTGGACAGTGTTCTCGAAGCTACGAACATGAGTTTGACCAAACTGCGGGAGGCAGTGGAAGACAGGAGTGCCTGGCGTGCTATGGTCTATGGGGTCATGAAGAGTCGGACACGACTAAACGTCTAAACAACAACAACATGTACCATTCTGTGATCCTATCTCTTTTTCTGCTATTTTGGATTAGGCAGCCATTTTGTGCTATTCCACCTGATCACATCAACCCCTGGCCCCGAAAGGTTGGCAGCCCAAGCCACATGTTCCCTAGCCGTGGTCTAAGCGCAACACAAAAAAGTTCCGAGGGAAGAAAGTGATATTCTGTTGAGCCTTTTCTCAGTCCTTTGTCAACCCACTCTCAATTCTGCAAAAAGAGTCGGTCATAACTCCCTTGGAAGAATCTTCATTCCTACTACTTAACCTTTGATATCCTTTGGTCACCTGCCAACAGTTTTACACAGCTTCTATTTACTTATCTGATTATAAAAATAAGATTATTCGCCGGTAGAGTTCCGTTTCCAGCTATGAGCTAGACTGCTAACAGACAGCTGTTGAAGTCGAGAGCCAAATCCTGCTGTTGTCTAAACACACTGACAAACCAGTGCAAATCCTTGGATATCCAGGAATTGACTTTAGGTGTAAAGTAATTGAAATGAGTGCAGAGTCTGGCCCAGGTTTTTGACAAATCCAGGCATTCTGCTGTAAGATGGGAGAACACCTATGCTAATCAAATTGTGTAATTAGATCATGTTGATGGATTTAATGTGGATCTGGATTAAGTTCCCTTTTCATTCCCTGTGTACAAATCACGCCAATTATTTTCATTGTCTTCCTTATTTACATCTGAGGAAACAACTGTTGAGTGAATGATTCTTTCCCCAAATCTGCTTCATTCCAGTTTGCAATGGGACACAGCTGGCTGGCTCGCAAAAGGAACTTGGGTTTGGTTTACTAAGAACTGCTCAGATATGTTTTGCTGAATCAGGCCAAAGGTCCATCTAGCTTTCAGTGTCAGCCAGCTAGATACCTCTGGCAAGCTCGCCTTGACCTTGGCTGCTGATTGTAAAGGGACCCTTGACCATTAGGTCCAGCTGTGACTGCCTGGGGTTGCGACGCTCATCTCGCATTATTGGCCGAGGGAGCCAGTGTACAGCTTCCAGGTCATGTGGCCAGCATGACAAAGCTGCTTCTGGCGAACGAGAGCAGCACACGGAAACACCATTTACCTTCCCGCTGGAGCGGTACCTATTTATCTACTTGCACTTTGACGTGCTTTCAAACTGCTAGGTTGGCAGGAGCTGGGACAGAGCAATGGGAGCTCACCCCATCGCGGGGATTTGAACTGCCAACCTTCTGAATAACAAGCCCTAGGCTCTGTTGTTTAACCCACAGCGCCACCCGCTCCCTTTTTCCTTAGCCATGTACTGCTTGCTAAAACAAAAGACTTCTTATTGGTTTATAAGATGTTGTATTTCATAGAATCATAGAATTGTAGAGTTGGAAGAGACCATGAAGATCATCTAGTCCAACCCCCTGCAAAGCAGGAATCCTTCACCCAACATGGGGCATGAACCCACTACCCTGAATTTAAAGGTCTCATGCTTTACTGACTTTAGGGCAGGCTCATTAGGAGGGGAAAAGAAGGGATTTCGTCTCCTTTTACAAGGGAAGTGGGCTTGGTTGAAAAGTCTCCGCGATTGGCTGCTGCCGCTTCGATCGCTTCCAGTGCACCCCCCACCTCCGTAGCGGGAAGGACGGACTTCCAAGTTCTTTAACGTCCTTCCCGTGCTCCAAATTTTGTAAATTTAATTCAAAATTTGCCACACGCACGGTTAGGTCTCATCAATCTTCTTTTTTTGGAAGAGTTGGCCGCCTCCGCCACGAAGTCCCGCAGCTTTACGCTTCAAAGCTAGCGATGTGTGCTTGCCGCGCCGCAGCTCCAATGCCCAAACTGGAGAATTGTGTGTGTGTGTGTGTGTAATGCTTGCCTCGTATTTGAGGTGAGTACTACCAGCTCCTGGAATTACACATTTCCAACCATAGGAATATGAGTCTCCGTGACATTCTGATGGGGCTTATGAAGATTCCATCATACTTATTAAGAACATTAGAACCATTGCTGTATCTCTTCACTTGCCCATCAAATATCTTAAGGGGTGTCACATGGGAGAAGGAACAAGCTCGCTTTCTGCTGCTCCAAGACCTAAACCAAAGGCTTCAAGTTGCAAGAAAGGAGATTCCAGCATCAGGAAGAACTTTCTGACAGTAAGAGCGGTTTGACAGTGGAATGGACGTTGTGGACTCTCCTTCCTTGGAGGTTTTCATCCCTAAACTGCGGCCCTCCAGATGTTTTGGCCTACAACTCCCATGATCCCTAGCTAAGAGGACCAGTGGTCAGGGATGATGGGAACTGTGGTCTAAAACATCTGGAGGACCGGCGTTTGGGGCTGCCTGGCCTAACTACTGTCGTCTGTGTTCTGGTAACCTCAAGGTTAGAATACTGCATTGTGTTATACGTAGGGCTGCTTCTAAAAACGGTTTGGAAACTTCAGCTGGTGCACAATTCAGCAGCCAGGTTGCTGAATGGAGTAAGACGGTTTGAGCATATTACAGCGATCCTGGTCCAACTGCACTGGCTATCAATTAGTTTCCGGGCCCAATTCAAAGTGCTGGTTTTGACCTATAAAGCCTTAAATGGCTCAGGATTTTATCCTGTGAACCGTACTGAGTCCTGCAGGTATAGGGCGGTGTACAACAACAACAACAACAACAATGTTGAACCCTTTGGGTCCTTTCCAACTTCATAATTCTATGATTCCATAAGACAAGCCTGCTGGATCAGGCCAAGGGCCCATTTAGTTCAGCATCCTGCTCTCTGTTATATTTCCATACATTAGTATACAGATGTGTACAATCTTATTATCCTAATACACAAACAGTGGTGCCTCGACTTACGAATTTAATCCGTTCTGAAGGCACCTTTGTAAGTCGAAAAATTCGCAAGTCGAAAAACGCCATTGGAAACGCGATTTCCCATAGGAATGCATTGGAAATGGAAAAATTCGTAAGTCGAAGCAACCCTATCTAAAAATTCATAAGTCGGAAAATCCCTATCTAAAACCGCTGCAGTTTTTTCCTGGATGTTGAGACATTTGTAAGCACGTCCATTACCCCCATTCGTAAGTCGAAGAATTTGGTTGTCGAGTCGTTCGTAAGTCGAGGTATCACTGTATACTTATCAATAACCTAATATATTCTGTGCAAGCTCACCCCAAATATCATTGCATTTATCCACATAAAGTTTGCGTCAATAAGCAATAAGTCTGTTCGTATGTTGCCAATATTGTCATGTTGCCAAGCCATTGATTAAGGGGAACCGTATTGCTATTATTCCATTTCATCAATATCAATCTCTTGGCCACAATTAGGGCATGTAGAATCCATTTTCACTGTCCCGTTGTCAGTTTCCAAACAATGGGTACATAGTTCAAAAGAATATTCACCTCTGAAAATCATACATTTCCCCATAGCTTATCGTTTATATTGTTAAGCACTTTCTCCCAAAACCTAGCAAGTTTGGGACAAAATACAAAGCATGTGTTTCAAAGAAGCATTGTCCATATTACGTCTCCAGCAAAGAGCTCCATTAGATAGTCCTTTCTTATACAGATGTTTTTGGTTCTGATGCAGTCTTTGCTTAGGATTTTATCCTCCTTTCTCTTTGCGCCCAATGGCTGTGCCCCTGGCAACCATCTCTTCCCACTCCCGTCCCCCCCACCCTCCGCTGCAGTGTCCCAGCTAATCCCCTGTAAAGAGTTTGGATTTCCAAAACAGCCATCGATGCATCTGTCAAACGCAGCCAAGCAGGTGACATTTAGCTGACTCAGCACTTCACCCGGGTTTGACCGCTGTAGCTTCTCACACAGATAATCGCCTCTTCATAAGCATCAAATGACTTGCAGCTGAAATAGGACTTTGACAGCCCTAAAGAGACGGGCCCCCCTCCCCCTTCTTCGGTTCCCCTGGAACGTGCTATTCAAATGAGACATATATGTACAAGATTGCTTTACTTATAGCTCCCTGAATTGGACTTCTAAATTATTTGGGGCTTCGTCAGAAACATATTGGACCCGAACTTATGTGTTGCCACCAATTGTGTGTCACTGCACACTTAGCAGCAAGGGACTCTGAAAGCCCCACACTCAAAGGTTGTGTGAAACTGCCCATTTCAGTTTTCCTCAGTTTTTCATTTCTCCAATCTTCAATTCAGTTCTCCATACTTCCACATTAGTTTCAAATCTTTTTCTTTTCTTTTCTTGTAGTGAATATTCACCTATGTTTCGGTGTAAATTTCTTACAAAATACACATTTTTGTTTGCAACTGTGCCTCAGGTAATATATTTGCAAAACCATTTTCTGTTATATAATACAGTTTTGTATGTTATTTTTTACTGATGTGTGCAATTTTATGCATAACCTATCCCAAACTAAACATTTTTGGTACACATAAATTGGCTTCTTAAGATGCAGGAGAACTGCACGGAAAAAAATAGAGACATGCAAATAGCAAAATTTGAGACATGCAAATGGTGCTTCGGTTTGCATATTGTTTCAGAAAGTGCAAATGAGGTCAGTTCACATGTTACCTGGGTCTTCTTTTTACCTTTGGTTTGAAGATGGGGACAACATTTGGCTGCCTCCAGTCTGCAGGGACCTCACTTGTTCCCCAAGAATTCTCAAAGATTATTGACAGCGGTTCTGAGACTACTAATTCAGATGATAAAAAAAATCAAAAATCAAAAACTGACCCTTTGGACCTTTTTAATAATAATAATAATAATAATAATAATAATAATAATAATAAAGAAAATAAGAATCAAGAAGGATCTTGAAGAGTGCCTGCAAGGGGGGACTTTGATGTGTGCATAATGCTGTGTTTTAATGCACATTTCGCAATGCGCCAACAATTACAATCCTCCCCCATCCTGCCAAGGTTGGTGTGCAGTCATACTAGACGCTGAGTTTTTGCAAGATTTTCCCATTAGGCAAGCATTTGGGTTTCTGTCTGCAAGATTCCAAGCAAAATTTCTCAATCTACCGGAATTAAGATGGTGAAGCTGAACAGAGGCATCTACTAGAGAGCCAGTGCGGTGTAGTGGTTAAGAGCGGTAGACTCATAATCTGGGGAACCGGGTTTGTGTCTCCGCTCCTCCACATGCAGCTGCTGGGTGACCTTGGGCTAGTCACACTTCTCTGAAGTCTCTCAGCCCCACTCACCTCACAGAGTGTCTGTTGTGGGGGAGGAAGGGAAAGGAGAATGTTAGCCGCTTTGAGACTCCTTCGGGTAGTGATAAAGCGGGATATCAAATCCAAACCCAAACTCTTCTACTAAACATGGACCAACAATGGTGTCAGCCAGCACAGACCTTTGGAGGCTTCTGGGGAGTATCAACTTTGCAGGGAGACAAGTGATACAGTCCCATGAGTGTTTGCTGGCCCCCAATTATTGTGGCATGAGATCACGAGGGACCATACAAAATCAGCGTTTTCCCTATTAGATTTGCATCCTGGCAACCCACACCACATTGACCATGCTAGATGGGGCTGATGAGTCCATCAACAGCTGAAGGGCACTGCACTGGCGACCCCTGCATTGTGTCTTTCATTGCTACCCTTCTCTCCTGAGACCTCCTTTACCCATCAGAGGCCTTGCCTAATGATAGGGCCGGCCCTGGAGAGCACCAGGTTGGGAAGGCCTACCCATGCACTAGAGCATGAGACTCTTAATCTCAAGGACATGGGTCTGAGCCCCACATTGGGCAAAAGATTCCTGCATTGCAGGGGGCCTTGTGGTCCCATTTACAACTCTTTGAGTCTATGACTTGCAGCTCACAGGCTTACCCATTGAACATCATCACCTTTTAATAGGATGTGCTGTGCATAGACAGGGGGAAAAGGTATTGTGTATCACAATGCAGGGATCAACATGACCCAGAACCTGATGTTTGCTAGGAGAATAGTTTTCAAGATGGTGGCATTTTTTAAAAAAAGAGTAAGCATCTTATGGAAATCCTCATTAAAGAACCTTTTAATGAGGGTGAAAGAGGAGAGTGCAAAATATGGTCTGAAGCTCAACATCAAAAAAAAACTAAAATCATGGCCACTGGTTCCATCACCTCCTGGCAAATAGAAGGGGAAGAAATGGTGGCAGTGAGAGATTTTATTTTCTTGGGTTCCATGATCACTGCAGATGGTGACAGCAGGTCATGAAATTAAAAGACGCCTGCTTCTTGGGAGAAAAGCAACGACAAACCTAGACAGCATCTTAAAAAGCAGAGATATCACCTTGCCGACAAACATTCGTATAGTTAAAGCTATGGTTTTCCCAGTAGTGATGTATGGAAGTGAGAGCTGGACCATAAAGAAGGCTGATCGCTGAAGAATTGATGCTTTTGAATTATGGTGCTGGAGGAGACTCTTGAGAGTCCCATGGACTGCAAGAAGATCAAACCTATCCATCCTGAAGGAAATCAGCCCTGAGTGCTCCCTGGAAGGCAGGGCCATCTTAAGCTTATCTGGCGCTGTGGTGTAGGGATCCCTCAGGCGCCCCCCACCATTTACTTGCTGCTGGCTGTGCAGTTGGAAGGGAGCTCAACCTCCTCCGGTTGCGAGGTGGGTGCGGATGGGCAAAGGGGGAAGAAAACGCCCGCGCTCTAGCCGGCAGCTGAGCCACCAGAGCTGCTCTCTCTCGCCCTGGATCAGGGTTCTCACCTGCTGCTTCCAGGCGCCGGATCCAGGTGCCCGCAGTGTCCCGCTGCCAGGTCACACTCCTGACCCCTCTCTGCCCCTGCCTCTGCGCGCCCACAGAACGCCCAGACGGCGAGGGGAACTGGATCTCGCACTCATGGCCGAGTGGCTGAGGGGATTCCCGCAGCCGAGGGAGGAGCCGTAGGGCTTAGTGGCTCGTTGTGCCCCGCCAATACTAGGGCACCCGTTAGAGGGCGCTGCCCTGGCGCAACGAGCCACTAGCCCCTATGGGAAGGACGCCTCTGCTCAAAGGACAGATCCTGAAGCTGAGGCTCCAATACTTTGGCCACCTCATGAGAATAGAAGACTCCCTGGAAAAGACCCTGATGTTGGCAAAGATTGAGGGCACTAGGAGAAGGGGACGACAGAGGGTGAGATGGTTGGACAGTGTTCTCGAAGCTACGAACATGAGTTTGACCAAACTGCGGGAGACAGTGGCATGCTCTGGTCCATGGGGTCACAAAGAGTCGGACATGACTAAATGACTAAACAACAACAACAACAACAACAACAACAACATATGTACCAGTTGTCTCTCATCAAGCATCCCTTTCTAGAAGAATGAAGTTGCTTGTGGTGTGTATATAACATCAGCTGGTGCCTTGAGCTGTGGCTGGGAATGGCATAGTGGTTAGAGCAGACCAGCAGAACTTCTAAAGTTGGCATGGGAAGCTCTGGCCAAATTAGGTCCAGGATGAAGTCTGAGTTTGGCCTGCAAAGTTGTTTCCCACTCGCCTAAGCAGCTTATAGACGAGAGGGCTATTGATGGTCACTAGCCATGAGGCCACTAGTTCTGTCTAAGCAGTTGGAGGAAGCAAATGCTTCTGAATACTAGTTGGTGGAAATTGCAGGAGGGGAAGGAGGTCTTGTGCTCAAACCCTGCTTGTTGGTTTTCTACAGGCAGCTGGTCGGCCACTGTGGGAACAGGCTGCTGGACCAGATGGGCCAGGGGCCTGATCCAGCAGTTTCCTCTGATGTTCTTATGCCAGGCATCCCCAAACTGCGGCCCTCCAGATGTTATGGCCTACAACTCCCATGATCCCATGAACAGGACCAGTGGTCGGGGAAGATGGGAATTGTAGTCCAAAACACCTGGAGGGCCGAAGTTTGGGGATGCCTGTCTTATGCTCTTCAGCATATCCTCCAACATTTCTCCGATGGAAACAGGGATGTATTGTTTACTACTACTACTACTACTACTAATAATAATTTTATTATTTATACCCCACCCATGTGACTGGGTTGCCCCAGCCACTCTGGGTGGCTTCCAACATATATAAAAACATAATAAAACATAAACATTAAAAATAAACTTCCCTATACTGAAGGGCTGCCTTCAGATGTCTTCCAAAAGTTGTATAGTTACTTATGTCCTTAGCTCGGGGGTCTCATAACTCCATTCTCTCCAACATTTCTCTGATGAAATGGGAACATCCTATGGGAAAGTGGGACATGCCGGAATCAAATCAGAAACCAGGATGGCCTCTGTAAATCCGGGACTATTCTTGGAAAATAGGGACACTTGGAAAGTCAGACTGAGTGGGCAATATGCAGACTGCCCTGCAGGCAGTGTCAGTTTGTGGGCATTATCCAGGCTTCATTTGAGTGTGCATAATTGCTGGGGTTTATTCACATTCTCCAGAAAACTCCCATTAACCCCATAACGTACCGGTAGTTGGACTGCTGCAATGGAATGAAATATCAGGTTCAAATAATTCCCTCATTTTCTCATCCTGCTGCCCACCACCTGCCCCAGCCTTTCCCCCTGCCTAAATGAGAGGTCAGGTCAAACAGATAGTTGCCGTAATGAGCAATTTACGGTCCTCCTATTTGTCCTAGGATACGGGACGGGGCATAAATCAGGAGGCCGTTAGTTGGGTTTGTGCAGCTCCTGGCTATTAGATGTGTGTCAACGAGCAAAGGTGGGATCAAAGCCCCCAACGAGACGGCCAGGGGTCGTGAAGCATGGCTGGAGCCTAATTGTGGACCTTCCTTGGGCTAAGAGGAAGCTGGTAATGAAAGGCCATTAGCCAGAATCTCCGTCCAAGCAGTGGAGCAAAGAGGAGAGGAAATGTGTTTCTAGAGCAATAGATAGGCAGGTGGGTCTGGGCTCCAGGGCTGGTGTGGACCCTCACCCCTCTTTTTTTTTTGCTGATGGAGCCCAGAGGCCTTGGCGGATCACATCAAGGATCCACTTTGCCCTGCATTCTCTTCCCTGCAGTGGCCAGCTGAAGACTGCAGGAAAACTAAGAAGCAGGCAGGATGCCTTGGGAGCAGCCGTAGCTCAGCAGCAAAGCATATTCTCTGCTTTCAGAAAGTCCCAGGTTCTATACCCAGGAATGAATGGGAGAAGCACCTGCCTGAAACCCCGGAGAACCACTGATGGTCAGAATTTATTTATAAAAATATTTGTATACTGCTACATAGGAAAGAAATCTCTATCAAAGCGGTTTGCGGCAAGAAAAGGATGTGCTTGCTCGCAGGAGGCTGGCAGAATGGAAAAGTTTTCAGCAAGCTTTTAAAAGTTGGTAGAGAAGGTGCCTGTTGAATCTCAAGTGGCAGAAAGTTCCACAGGATTAGGTAGATGACACCACAGCAGAAATCCCCAAACTGCGGCCCTCCAGATGTTTTGCCCTACAACTCCCATGATCCCTAGCTAACAGGACCAGTGGTCAGGGATGATGGGAAGTGTAGCCCAAAACATCTGGAGGGCCGAAGTTTGGGGATGCCTGCACTACAGGCTCTGTTTCCTGTTGTCAAATGATCCTCACCTACATGGAGAACGACCAACGGCGCTCCTGCGGACGATCTCAGTGATGGAGCTGGGATACATAAGGGTTCAGGCATTCCCTGGACCCAAGTTGTCCGGGGCTTTGTGAATGAATACCTGGCTTGGTAGTAAGTGGACTGCCAGCACAGTTGTTTTAACAATGGTCCCGTGTCCTTGACCCAAAGCTCCTGTCAGCAATCTGGCTGCAGCATTCTGCACCAGCTGGAGCTTCTGAACCAGACCCAAGGGCCATAGCTGCCAAGTTCTCCCTTTTTTTTAAGGGAAATTCCCTTATGCTGAATAGGCTTCCTCGCGAGAAAAGGGAAAACTTGGCAGCTATGCCAAGGGCAGCCCCATGTGCAGTGCATTGCGGTAATCCAGCCTCAATATTACCATTGCATGGGCTAGAGTTGTCAGGCTATTCCTGTCCAGGAACAGCCCTAGTTGGTGAACCAGATGAAGTTGGGAAAAGGGCACTCCTTGCCACAGAGGACACTTGGGCCTCTAGTGGCCAAGATGTATCCAGGAGAACCCCCAAGCTATGCACTCGTTGCTCCAGTGGGAGTGTAACCCCACCCAGAGCTTGTCTATTTCCTAAGCAAGATGAGCAATTACTGAGCCAGATGAGTCAAGAGGCTGACTGTCTCAGGCAGCTTCTTAGCTCATAGCTCTTTGTCCTGCTGTTTGTCCCTCAGTATCCAGCACCAGGGACGCGGGTGGCGTTGTGGGTTAAACCACTGAGCCTAGGGCTTGCCGATCGGAAGGTCGGCGGTTCGAATCCCCACAACAGGGTGAGCTCCTGTTGCTTGGTCCCAGCTCCTGCCAACCTAGCAGTTCAAGGTGATGTCTCTGCTTTTTAAGATGCTGTCTAGGTTTGTCATTGCTTTTCAAAGTGCAAGTAGATAAATAGGTACCGCTCCGGTGGGAAGGTAAACGGCATTTCCGTGCGCTGCTCTAGTTTCGCCAGAAGCGGCTTAGTCATGCTGGCCACAATACCCTGAAAACCTGTCTGCGGACAAACGTCGGCTCCCTCGGCCAGTAAAGCGGGATGAGCGCCGCAACCTCAGAGTCGTTTGTGACTGGACCTAACTGTCAGGGGTCCTTTACCTTTACCTTTTTATCTATTTTTGGAACTGGTCCTGCAAATGACAACCTGTTCCCTCTTAGCACAATACCTTCAGAAGAGCCCTGCTAGGCAGTGGCGTAGCATGGGTTGCCAGTGACCAGGGCCCTGCAGAGAGGTGGATGGGTTGGAAACAGTAAGCATGCACATTCAACTGCCTAGCAGCGTCTGCATACAGTCATACTTAGGTTTAAGTACTGTACGCCTTGGTTTGAGTATTTTCAGTTTAAGTACTCCGTGGACCTGTCTGGAACGGATTTATCCAGTTTCCATTACTTTCAATGGGAAAGTTCGCTTCAGGTTAAGTACGCTTCAGTTAAGTACAGACTTCCGGAACCAATTGTGTTTGTTAACCGAGGTACCACTGTAATTCAGGAGATCACAGCTGCAGAGATAAAAAAGAAGAAGAGCCATTCCATTGTATGGAGAGGTCACTTCCTGGTTCGCATGGAGAAGCAGTTTTCAACAGAGCCCAGCTGTATTGAGGCAGCACCAGGTGTTGAAAATTTGCACCCGTAACAATTTTGTGCCTGGGGCAACTGCTCCTGTGGGCCCCCCATGCTACGCTACTGCTGCTAGGTCCATCTAGTCCAGAATCATCCTCTTCTCGAGAAGCCTGCAAGCAGGACTTGGGTGCAACTGCCTTCTCCCCACAACTGGTATTCAGATACTCTTTGCCTTTACCCAGACTGCACCTCGTCCTTCCTGCACCGGATGGTGTCCCCTCGTTTGTTGCTTTTTTGAAAGCATAGCTAATGTGGCAATCGAGATGTTTGTTGGCCTCCTCTCCTCTCCAGTGTGGCAAGCAATTTCCCACCTCCCCGTTCCGCTGTGCACGCAGCTGGCCAGAAGTAGCCAAGTGCACAACTTGTAATCTTCCCCTTGCATTAGATGGATTTCAAAGTCTTCGCAGCGGAGCGAGGGACTGTGGCGGCCCTTCAAGGAGTGAGGTTTGCAATTAAGTCCTGCCCGGAGACGGGAGGCAGGCCTGGCTTTGTCGGCGAGGGCTTTTCTTTCGCTCCGGTGATGACCTAATCAAAACAGAGACTGCGGCAAGTTGACAACCGGTAAGGCTGGCTGAAGTGTGGGGGGGGGGGAGGCGGGGGGGGAATGCAATGGAGGGGATGATAACATGCAGGCTGCTGAATGAACGGCTTTCAAAATAGGAAAGGTTTCTGAATGAGAATGCTCTTGGCTGATTTTCCCCTTGCCCCGGATTTATTGACACTCGCTTCTCTCTAGCTCCTGATTGAACAAAGAAAGGAACAGACCTAGGGCACCTTCTCCTTCCTTGGAGGTTTTTAAGCAGAGGTTGGGTGTCCATCTATCATGGATGCTATAGCTGTGATTCCTGCATGGAAGGGGGTTGGACTAGATGACCCTTGGTGTCCCTTCCAACTCTACAATCCTGAGATTCTGTGATTCACACTCTTCATTTAAAATGCTATGATACGCTTTATATGCCTGTTGTCTTTGTCCATGGAGTTTTCTTGGCAGGGATACTGGAGTGGCTTGCCAGTTCCTTCTCCAGGTGGATCACGTTTAGTCAAAACGCTCCACTATGACCTGTCCATCTTGGATGGCCCTGCATGGCATAGCTCATAGCTTCTCTGAGTTATTCAAGCCCCTTTGCCACGACAAGGCATTGATCCACGAAGGGTCGGACACGACTAAACAACAACAACAACAACAACAACAACAACAACAACAACAACAACAACAACAATGCGCTTTAAGCAGTCCTGGCTTCCCCCAAAGAATCCTGGGACCTGTCGTCTGTCAAAGGTGTGGAGAGGTGCCAGGGAACCCCTATTCCCATCCCAGAACTACAGTTTCTACTTAAACTACCAATTCCTCTTCACAGGGAATTCTGGGAACTGTAGCTCTGGAACAAGGGGTCTTCTCACAACTCTCAGCAAAATACTCACATGGTTGAAATAACCCCAATTAGCCACCTCTTTCCCAAAATTCGGCACAGATCATCCTCAAATGTACCACTGCAAATCAACCTCTTGGTGCATTGTTAAGTTGTAGTTACAAAACCAGATGCAAGTGTCAGAAAACAAGCAAATAGCTCAGCTTTACCCTTGAAAAATACTGTGATTATTCCACTCTGTATATAACCTGTTGCAACTCTGAGAATTGTAGATCTGTGAAGCGGATGCGGGCCTCCTAACCACTCCTAACCACTACAGCTCCCAGAATGCTTTGGGGGAAGCCATGGCCATTTAAAGTGGAGTCAACTTTATGACCAACTTGATGCCTTCCAGAAGTTTTGGATTATAACTTCCATCAGCCCCAGCCAGCATGTCCCGTTGGAGTTCCTTTCTGCTACCAACATTGCGGACTGGCTGTTCCTTCATGTTGAAAAAGTTACGTCCCTTCCATGCCAACATTCCATGCCACCCACCCAACTTACAACTATGCTGTAGTGCAGGGCCAGAAGATAGACTATGGTGGACACCATCCAGCTAGGAAAAGAAGATCCATCTGCCAAAAGAGACCCATCATGCTGCAGAAGCAGGAACAGCCCAAAATATTTTGCCGCCTGAGGCAAAGAACAAGACGCTGTCCTGTCCCGGTTCCATGTACTGGCAGTTCAATGTTATTTCAGTTGTGGAGATGGGGCAGCGTCTTCCAGCGCATCTGAAGAGCAGCAGGCTAAGTGAGGGAGTCAAAGGCACACACAGCTCTGCCCTTGAATGCCTCACCCCCTGCCTGCCCCCCAGCATCTGCTCAGGTTGCATAATGGTGGGGCCAGCCCTGGGTGCAAGTTGGTTTGTCTAACTCGGGTGGGCGGTGGCTCCCTGACAGGATCCTGGCACGTTTCTGATGGCTTGCCTTCACTTGCTTGCTGCTAGACTAGATGGTGGATCTGAATTCCAGGAAGGCAGTTTTGATGTTCTTACACAAAAAGGATGGCACATTTAGGGACATGGGGGGGGGGCTGCCTTGCATTGAGCCAGACTGTTTGTTGGTCCATTTAGTTCAGCACTAACTACACCAGTGGTCAGCAAGCTTTTTCAGCCGTGGACTGGTCCATGTGGTGGGACACATTCCTATGCCCCACAAATAACCCAGAGATGCTTTTTAAATAAAAGCACACATTCTACTCATGTAAAAACAACAGACAGGCCCCACAACATGGGCGTACCCAGGATCAAAACTAGGGGGGGCAAGGGGAGGGGCCAAGGCACGGAAGGGGAGGGGCCACTAAGTGGGCGGGAACGGCGAACTCGCGCTCCGCCGGGCTGTGCCCCTCCCTAGAAGCAGGGCTGGTGGGCGGAGGCGGAGCCCAGCCCAGCGGAGCGCGAGTTCGGCGTTCCCGCCCGCCGCGCCGCGCTCTCTGGTTCCCCGCCGCGCTTGGCCTTGCCAGAGGGCGCGACGGGGAGCTGGAGGGAGGGCGCAGCGCGGCGGGCGGGAACGGCGAACTCGCGCTCCGCCGGGCTGTGCCCCTCCCTAGAAGCAGGGCTGGTGGGCGGAGGCGGAGCCCAGCCCAGCGGAGCGCGAGTTCGGCGTTCCCGCCCACCGCGCCGCGCTCCCTGGTTCCCCGCCGTGCTTGGCCTTGCCTGAGGGCGCGCCGAGGAGCTGGAGGGAGGGTGCGGCGCGGCGGGAATGGCGAACTCGCGCTCCGCCAGGCTGTGCTCCGCCTCTGCCCACCAGCCCTGCTTCTAGAGTAGGGCAGCTGCCCTAACTTGCCCCGTGGTGGGTACGCCCTTGCCCCACAAATAAGCCAGATATGCATTTTAAATAAAAGCACACATTCTACACATGTAAAAACACGCTGATTCCCGGACCAGATTGAGAAGGCGATTGGGCCGCATCCAGCCCATGGGCTTCAGGTTGCCTACCCCTGAACTACACTGATGGTCAGGAGCTCTCTAGGATTTCAGACAGCAGATATTCCTAGGTCTAGCTGGAGATGTGACCAGACCATATCAAATTTCCAAATTTCCAAAAAAAGCTAAAAAAACATATTAATGTTATTATGGTTTGGAGATTTTGCCAGAAAAGCTCAACAACTTTGCCAAAAAACGCTCAACAACTTTTGTGTCTGAATTTTCACTTTTTGAAATATGGCATCCCTACAACAGTGGAGGCCTGATCCATGCTACACATTTAGATCAGTTACCATACCACTTGAAACTTCTCCCAGAGAATCCTGGGAAGTGTAGTTTGTTAAGGGTGCTGAGAGTTGTTAGGAGACTCCGGAGCCACAATTCTCAGCCTCTCCTTCTTCCCAGGGAGCTCTGTGATTTGTAGCCCTGTGAGGGGAATAGGGGTCTCCTAACACATTTCAAAAAAACCGAGATCATGGCCACTGGTCCCATCACCTTCTGGCAAATAGAAGGGGAAGAAATGGAGGCAGTGAGAGATTTTAGCTTCTTGGGCTCCTTGATCACTGCAGATGGTGACAGCAGTCAGGAAATTAAAAGACGCCTGCTTCTTGGGAGAAAAGCAACGACAAACCTAGACAGCATCTTAAAAAGCACAGACACCACCTTGCCGACAAAGGTCCGTATAGTTAAAGCTATGGTTTTCCCAGTAGTGATGTATGGAAGTGAGAGCTGGACCATAAAGAAGGCTGATTGCCAAAGAATTGATGCTTTTGAATTATGGTGCTGGAGGAGACTGTTGAGAGTCCCATGGACTGCAAGAAGATCAAACCTATCCATTCTGAAGGAAATCAGCCCTGAGTGCTCCCTGGAAGGACATATCCTGAAGCTGAGGCTCCAATACTTTGGCCACCTCATGAGAAGAGAAGACTCCCTGGAAAAGACCCTGATGGTGGGAAAGATGGAGGGTACTAGGAGAAGTGGACGACAGAGGACGAGATAGTTGGACAGTGTTCTCGATGCTACGAACATGAGTTTGACCAAACTGCGGGAGGCAGTGCAAGACAGGAGTGCCTGGCGTGCTCTGGTCCATGGGGTCACGAAGAGTCGGACATGTCTAAACGACTAAACAACAACAACACCTTTCAGTACCCTTAACAAAACTACATTTCCTAGGATTCTCTGGTGGATTAAAGTGGTATAATACTGTTTTAAATGTATACTTCAGATGGGACCTTAGTTATGTCTTTATAATGCATCAGTGTGCCCAATTGCAGGGTGGGGGGGCAACTTTTTTAAAGGAGGAGGAGGAGGAGGAGAAGAAGAAGAAGAAGAAGAAGAAGAAGAAGAAGAAGAAGAAGAAGAAGAAGAAGAAGAAGAAGAAGAAGGAGGAGGGAGTACAGTTATACCTCGGGTTGCGAATGTGATCCGTGCAGGAGGCATGTTCGCAACCCGTAGTGTTTGCAGCCTGAAGCGTCGCATCTGCGCAGACGCATGACACGAATCTGAGCTTCTGCGCATGCACGAGTGCTGAAACCCTGAAGTACTTCTGGGTTTGGCGCGGTCCGCAACCTGAAAAAGCGCAACCCGCAGTGTTCGTAACCTGAGGTATGACTGTATGATTTTGAGCATGACCAAGAAAAAGAAACAGTTGACAAGTCTATACAGACAAGGTTGGCTGGGTTAATTCCAGTTGCAAATGTCACTACCGGATAGCGAAGGAAAGCAACATGCACTTCGAGATTTGGAAGCTGTTCTTGGCTGGGTAACATGGGGCAGGTGTGCTCTGCCTGAGGCAATGTCCTCTGTGATGGATGGCAGGGCGAAGGATGGGGGAAAGGGCTGGAATTCAATATCTTTCTACCTCCCATCAAATTCTATGTCCTTCAGCTACTTATTTTAAAAAAGAGCAGCATCACAGAAAAGCGTCTACTAATTGCTTAGCAGTTTTTCTGAAATACATTGCTGACCCCAATTGCATGTTCTTCTTCTCTTCTTCCCATATATTTATTTATATCCCACCTTTTCCTCTGATGAGACTCAAGGCAGCTTACGGATAAAAGCAAGGATTGCTAAAAACAAAGAAAAAGCCATCCTTAAAAACAATTAAACACTGATAGAATCAAAACCATCTACATATATAAAAATCTGTTTAAGAGATACAAATAATTATAATGAAAAGAGCACGTCCCCATTCATGAATAACAGTATTTGGTCGCTGATCTGTTTCTGGGGGAAAGAGCACATGAGACCTCGAAAAGCAGATTGGCTATCACACACAACTGATTTCAAGAGTTAACATTTTGAACAAACTCCAGCTACTAACCAGAATTAACCTACCCCAAATTACCATATTCCAAAGGCCCCCTTCTTCCACTCCCATTGACTGATCAGATCACCACCGTTTCAGGAGACACACGCACACGGGTGGATGGGTACCTGCAACAAAATATTGCAGCATGGAGTGTTTATGTCCAGAGTTCCAGCAAGCCACATACCATTCCCTTCACTCCAGTTGGTTCCCCCCCCCCTTAATTGTTCTGGCGTCACGGAATCCACTCATTCCTCATTGGGCTGCTTTTTCAAGCTTGCTCCATTCATTTCTGCATTGACAGTGTTGTTGCCCTTCCGAAGACCTTGCGTAGGGTTGCCCTACGTCTGGACATCCCCAGAATATTGCAGTCGGAAGCAAACTGGCAAAATGTCAGGGAAATTCCAGATATATGGCAACCCATGTCAGGAGTGTTGTTTTTGCTTTTAAAAAATAGCTCAAAATCGGTGGGGTGATTTTGAGCAAAACTAAAAAAGCTCAACAACTTTTGTGTCTGGGTTTTCACATTTTGAAATATGGCAACCCCCCCATCTTTTGTTCTCAGTTGCCCCATACAATCCTGACAATACAATCTTCCTGGCATAGTAAGAACTGTTGGGCAATAGAACGGAGTACCTCAAAGAGTGATGGACTGTGGAAGTTTCTTAAAGAACAGGTTGGGTGGTCATCTGCCAGGAATTCCATAGTTGTGATTCCTGCATTGTAGGGGGCTGGACTAGATGATGCTTGGGGTCCCTTCCAACTCTACAGTTTGTTGATTCTAACTAAACCAAGTATTTCCACCCCGTCCCCACACCAGGGAAATGGAAGATTTTCTGCCTCCCCCATTCGTCTTGCACCAACATGGTATTTGCTGTTGCATGCAGATTCTGAAAGCAGCAAATGATTTTCTCCCCCGAAGGGCTTTTCGGCCCCGAAATCTCCTCCCCAAATCTCCAACTCTCTATATTTCCTCAATAGGAAGTACCTTGCCCAGACTTCAGATAAAAAACCAAGATGTTGCTTCTGTTGATAAACTCCCTACATTAAAGGCTTCAACCTCGAGCGCTTTTCAATTCCAAGCAGAACGCCAACCGTTTTATTTCCTCGTGTGCTTTCCATTTATTTCCCCCTCCTCCGAGAGTAATGCAATGTTTCCTTTAGCTGTCTATCTGTTCAATTGGGTGTCGCAGCTGGGAAGGAGTGGTGGTGTGGAAGGACTGCTTCATCCCAACGTGAGTTGATTAACTCGGGTGGAATCCAGGGGTGCAAAGCATTTTCATCAAAACGTAGGAGCCAGCGTGATCTTCTTGGAGCCGGCAGGAAGGGAAGGAGAGATGGAGCTTTGAGCAAGGCATTTTCAGGAAGAATGGGATCCCTACCTTTATTTTTTTAATAGTTTTTATTAAATTTTCTAAATTACATTTCAAAATATTCATTTAATAATCAATGACTTCCCTTCTTCTCCTTCCGTGGTTCATTTTGCATACTGCACATCTCTGCATATTTTACAAGAACTAAAAAAATCATTCAGCAATCCATTGTTACATCCATCAAAACCTATTCACACTGCTGAATTTATCTTAATGCTACCAGTGTTTTTAAATAAACACAAGTTTAAATAAGCACAATTCACCTATATATTCAGTAAACATTTCCAGTCTTCTTTAAACGTGCATTCGTCTGCAAGCTGCACATATTCCATCAGTTTAAGTTGCCATTCTTCTTTGGTTGGGACCTCGCTCATTTTCCAAACATGGGCTGCGTTAGTAGTGTACATAAATAGCCTTTTTTTAAAAAAAAATTAAAACAACTTTATTAAACATTATTAGCTTAAAACAAAACATATAGCATATAACATAACATAAAATTTTTGTTTTCCATTCATATCATCCCATTACAATTATCTTTGAAGTAATGCTAAAGACAAAAGAAGAAAAAAGAAAAGAAAGAAAGAGTGAAAGAAAGATGAAGAAAATAAAAAGGGGGGAAAGCAGAAAAGAAGACATTATGAGATAAAAGACTTCCGCTGCTTTTCACACAGCATTCGTATATTCTAATCGAAAGACGTTCTGTCGTTCTTAAACTATTCAGTCTTAATTTAACTCCTTTACATTGTTAACCTTCATTTATTATCTTTCATACAATTCCTGCAAGATTAGTCTAAACATAGCCAAATTTTTGTTCCCAGACCTTGTTTTCCCAAGTATTCATTAAGGTATTCCCACTGTTTATAAATTTTTTCTTTCGATTTCCGTCGAACCAAATCCGTCAATTTTGCTAATTCCAAATATTCACATAACTTGTTTAACCATTCAGCTTTAGTTGGAGTTTCCTGACTTTTCCATTTACTTGCAACTAGAATAGCCTTTTTTGACACCTGGGAATTTCCCGCTGAATTATCCCCAACAAAAAGGACTCTGGTTTTTTTTTGAAATGTACTTTTAAACATTTTTTCTCCAATTCATTATATATCATATCCCAATACTCTTTTAACCTTTCACAAGTCCACCACATATGATACCCTCAACCTCTTTACATCTCCAGCACTTATCTGATTCAGACGTAAACATTTTAGGTAATCCCTACCTTTATTTTAGGCAGCCCTTAACTGAGAGATGTCAGTGCTAAAGCCTGCTTGGAAATCATAGTCTCTGACCTTCCTGGAGTGCAGGGCTTGGGAACCTCTAGCCTAGAGGTTTTGATGATTAAGTGATATATAAAGGTAAAGGTAAAGGGGCCCCTGACCATCAGGTCCAGTCGTGTCCGACTCTGGGGTTGCGGCGCTCATCTCGCTCTATAGGCCGAGGGAGCCAGCGTTTGTCCACAGACAGCTTCCGGGTCATGTGGCCAGCATGACAAAGCTGCTTCTGGCGAACCAGAGCAGCGCACGGAAACACCGTTTACCTTCCCACCGGAGCGGTCCCTATTTATCTACTTGCACTTTGATGTGCTTTCGAACTGCTAGGTGGGCAGGAGCTGGGACCGAGCAATGGGAGCTCACCCCGTCACAGGGATTCGAACTGCCGACCTTCTGATCAGCAAGCCCTAGACTCTGTGGTTTAACCCACAGTGCCAATATGAATCCTATTAAATAAATAAAACACCATTAAATAAAAAATTAAATGGGAAAATTAAAATTGCATTCCCTTTCCTACTTTTCCAACGCCACTCTCCCAGCATGACAACACAGAAGTATGTTCTAAATGCCCATTAAAGTAACAGCTTCCCCCTGCATAACTTTTTCTGTTAAATTTTGTTAGCCAAGAAATACAGAGCCATACACTTAACCAGGCAAGTCATAGGGAAAACAAGAACCGTATCAGCAGTGCTATTTTCCCTGGGGGTAAACAGGGATATGCATACCCCTAAACATTTTGTGAATCTTTGTACTTTTGTCCATTTACTGTATTTATCTCCCCCTGATTTAAACTATAAAATGGTGCTTTTCTTGAGTCAAAATGAGACTCATTTTTATTTTATTTTTAGGGGGGGAAAGCACTGAGCATCAGTATGGAGCTACCGAATAAGGTAAAAAAGTAAAAGGTAAAGGACCCCTGGATGGTTAAGTCCAGTCAAAGGCGACTACGGGGTTGCGGCGCTCATCTCGCTTTCAGGCCGAGGGAGCCGGCGTCTGGTCACAGACAGCTTTCTGGGTCATGTGTTCAGCATGACTAAACTGCTTCTGGAGCAACGCAACACCGTGATGGAAACCAGAGCACACGGAAATGCTGTTTACCTTCCCGCCACAGCAAGTACCTATTTATCTACTTGCACTGGCGTGCCTTTGAACTGTTAGGTTGGCAGGAGCTGAGACAGAGCAACGGGAGCTCACCCCGTTGCGGGGATTTGAACTGCCCAAGAGGCTCAGTGGGTTAGACCACAGCGTCACCTGCATCTCAAATAGCATACTAGTCAAGAGGTATAAAAACAGGACATCCTGTTAAGCAGGATGCCTTCGTCCCAACCATGATAATGAATGGGATGTCAGCAGTGTGCAGGAATATCTGTCCCCGTTAATGTATATTTAAAACAAAAACAGCTTTGAGCTCTTTGGATGAAATCGAAACTTGGATGCTTGCATATTTGGGGGGGAGAGGAGAGCCCCCCCCCAAAAAAACTCCTCCCTCCCCTTTAGCTCACATTAGGTCAAGACCTGTTTGGCACCATCCACATTCTCCGACGCTACTTTGGTTTTTCTTACTTGAACTCTGAAAGGGAACAGAGAAGCAGGTACCCGGAGCCAGGAGCCGAGCACCTTCCAATTTCAGTCTAAAATTTCACTTAATGCAACGGTGGCGCCAGGCCCCCACATACGATGCGTACCGTTAAGCATATGTTTATGTAATGTGACGGCAGGCCTTGGCGATCCATCCCATTCTTTGCTAAAAGCTTTAGTCACTCCAGGTTCACTCATCCAAAACCCCTTATGATCTCAAATATCCCAGGTACTTTCTCCGCAACTAGCCTGGAGCAGAAAGCGAAGGCAGAGGAGATCGGGGCGGCAGGTATGGGCAGGAAGATTTTTTGGGGGGGGGAAGGGGAGGGGGGTAACTGTCAGGGACATCTCAGCTCTCAATATTGTATTTTGTTCTGTCCAGAAGGGGCAGTTGTTATATTTAGATCTGACCGTACTCAGTGCCAGCCTGCACAAATCACGTAAGCTTGAGGGCATTTGTTCATTTTCATGTGACATAATCTTTACCTGAAAGCAGAAATGGAAAGACGAAGCAAAGGAATGGACCCTGCTGAATCAGCAAAGTTAACAGCTAAAGTTAACAGCAAAGTTAACAGTGATGTATGGAAGTGAGAGCTGGACCATAAAGAAGGCTGATGGCCGAAGAATTGATGCTTTTGAATTATGGTGCTGGAGGAGACTCTTCTTGAGAGTCCCATGGACTGCAAGAAGATCAAACCTATCCATTCTGAAGGAAATCAGCCCTGAGTGCTCACTGGAAGGACAGATCCTGAAGCTGAGGCTCCAATACTTTGGCCATCTCATGAGAAGAGAAGAATCCTTGGAAAAGACCCTGATGTTGGGAAGGATGGAGGGCACATGGAGAAGGGGACGACAGAGGACGAGATGGTTGGACAGTGTTCTCGAAGCTATGAACATGAGTTTGACCAAACTGCGGGAGGCAGTGGAAGACAGGAGTGCCTGGCGTGCTATGGTCCATGGGGTCACGAAGAGTCGGACACGACTAAATGACTAAACAACAACAACAGCTAAAGTAAGAGAAACTAATTATTATTTTTTTTAAAAGAATATAAGCCTTTTAGGAATGGAAGCCGAGACCATATAACACCAGTCCTGAAAGATTTACATTGGCTCCCAGTATGTTTGCGGGCACAATTCAAAGTGTTGGTGCTGACCTTTAAAGCCCTAAATGGCCTTGGCCCAGTATACCTGAAGGAGCGTCTCCACCCCCTTCGTTCAGGCCGGACACTGAGGTCCAGCTCTGAGGGCCTTCTGGCAGTTCCCTCACTGCAAGAAGCAAAGTTATAGAGAATGAGGCACAGGGCTTTCTCGGTGGTGGCACCCGCCCTATGGAACACCCTCCCATCAGATGTTAAGGAAATAAACAACTATCTAACTTTTAGAAGACATGTGAAGGCAGCCCTGTTTAGGGAAGTTTTTAATGTTTGAAATTTTATTCTGTTTTTAGTCCTCTGTTGGGAGCCACCCAGAGTGGCTGGGGAAACCCAGCCAGATGCGTGGGGAAATAAATAAAGAAATAAATATTATTGGATTATTTGAAGAAATACTACAGCATGAAGAATCTGCGAGCAGGTTTCGAACTATGAGCAACAGAAAGAACAAAAGATTATTGTGTTATAACTATGTTAAAAAAGTGCGGAGACAGGGTGCACCAATGGGGTGTAAGAAAAACATTATGGAAAATGGGATGGGAATTTGGCAATATAAAAGTTTTGTTTTGTTTTTAACGTATTGGAATTAAAGGTGGAATTTTTGGAATTTTTTTTTTTAAAAAATAGCAATACTAGTTACCCGAAAGAAGGCGGGTCCCTGCACTTTTTTTTATTTTTAAAAAACATTTCATAAAATGTATACACCACTTGATGACAAAGCAACATCATCCCCAAGCAGTTTACAAAAAAATTGAAACAAAAACATTATCAATAGGAAAAATGAAGAACAATAATTTATCACGTTTGAAAAGTTAAAATGACAACAAGCCAAAAATGGATTAAAGCTCGTGTCAAGTTTCTAAACATCTGGGTAGGCTTGTCTAAACAATGATGTTTTTTGTTGTTGTTGTTTAGTCGTGTCTGACTCTTCGTGACCCCATGGACCATAGCACGCCAGGCACTCCTGTCTTGCACTGCCTCCCGCAGTTTGGTCAAACTCATGTTCGTAGCTTCGAGAACACTGTCCAGCCATCTTGTCCTCTGTCGTCCTCTTCTCCTAGTGCCCTCAATCTTTCCCAACATCAGGGTCTTTTCCAAGGATTCTTCTCTTCTCATGAGGTGGCCAAAGTATTGGAGCCTCAGCTTCACGATCTGTCCTTCCAGGGAGCATTCAGGGCTGATTTCCTTAAGAATGGATAGGTTTGATCTTCTAGCAGTCCATGGGACTCTCAAGAGTCTCCTCCAGCACCATAATTCAAAAGCATCAATTCTTCGACGATCAGCCTTCTTTATGGTCCAGCTCTCACTTCCATACATCACTACTGGGAAAACCATAGCTTTAACTATACGGACCTTTGTCGGCAAAGTGATGTCTCTGCTTTTTAAGATGCTGTCTAGGTTTGTCATTGCTTTTCTCCCAAGAAGCAGGCGTCTTTTAATTTCGTGACTGCTGTCACCATCTGCAGTGATCAAGGAGCCCAAGAAAGTAAAATCTCTCACTGCCTCCATTTCTTCCCCTTCTATTTGCCAGGAGGTGATGGGACCAGTGGCCATGATCTTGGTTTTTTTGATGTTGAGCTTCAGACCATATTTTGCGCTCTCCTCTTTCACCCTTATTAAAAGGTTCTTTAATTCCTCCTCGCTTTCTGCCATCAAGGTTGTGTCATCTGCATATCTGAGGTTGTTGATATTTCTTCCGGCAATCTTAATTCCGGCTTGGGATTCATCTAGTCCAGCCTTTCGCATGATGAATTCTGCATATAAGTTAAATAAGCAGGGAGACAATATACAACCTTGTCGTACTCCTTTCCCAATTTTGAACCAATCAGTTGTTCCATATCCAGTTCTAACTGTAGCTTCTTGTCCCACATAGAGATTTCTCAGGAGACAGATGAGGTGATCAGGCACTCCCATTTCTTTAAGAACTTGCCATAGTTTGCTGTGGTTGACACAGTCAAAGGCTTTTGCATAGTCAATGAAGCAGAAGTAGACGTTTTTCTGGAACTCTCTAGCTTTCTCCATAATCCAGCGCATGTTTGCTATTTGGTCTCTGGTTCCTCTGCCCTTTCGAAATCCAGCTTGCACTTCTGGGAGTTCTCGGTCCACATACTGCCTAAGCCTGCCTTGTAGAATTTTAAGCATAACCTTGCTAGCGTGTGAAATGAGCGCAATTGTGCGGTAGTTGGAGCATTCTTTGGCACTGCCCTTCTTTGGAATTGGGATGTAGACTGATCTTTTCCAATCCTCTGGCCATTGCTGAGTTTTCCAAACTTGCTGGCATATTGGGTGTAGCACCTTAACAGCATCATCTTTTAAAATTTTAAATAGTTCAGCTGGAATGTCATCACTTCCACTGGCCTTGTTATTAGCAATGCTTTCTAAGGCCCATTTGACTTCACTCTCCAAGATGTCTGGCTCAAGGTCAGCAACCACACTACCTGGGGTGTATGAGACCTCCATCTCTTTCTGGTATAATTCCTCTGTGTGTTCTTGCCACCTCTTCTTGATGTCTTCTGCTTCTGTTAGGTCCTTACCACTTTTGTCCTTGATTATGGTAATCTTTGTACGAAATGTTCCTTTCATATCTCCAATTTTCTTGAACAGATCTCTGGTTTTCCCCATTCTATTGTTTTCCTCTATTTCTTTGCATTGCTCATTTAAGAAGACCCTCTTGTCTCTCCTTGCTGTTTTTTGGAAATCTGCATTCAGTTTCCTGTATCTTTCCCTATCTCCCTTGCATTTTGCTTGCCTCCTCTCCTCCGCTATTTGTAAGGCCTCGTTGGATAGCCATTTTGCTTTCTTGCATTTCCTTTTCCTTGGGATGGTTTTCGTTGCTGCCTCCTGTATAATGTTACGAGCCTCCATCCATAGTTCTTCAGGCACTCTGTCCACCAAATCTAAATCCTTAAACCTGTTCCTCACTTCCACTGTGTATTCATAAGGGATTTGATTCAGATTGTATCTTACTGGCCCAGTGGTTTTTCCTACTTTCTTCAGTTTAAGCTGGAATTTTGCTATAAGAAGCTGATGATCTGAGTTACAGTCAGCTCCAGGTCTTGTTTTTGCTGACTGTATAGAGCTTCTCCATCTTTGGCTGCAGAGAATATAATCAATCTGATTTCGATGCTGCCCATTTGGTGATATCCATGTGTAGAGTCGTCTCTTGTGTTGTTGGAAGAGAGTGTTTGTGATGACCAGCTTGTTCTCTTGACAGAACTCTATTAGCCTTTGCCCTGCTTCATTTTGAACTCCAAGGCCAAACTTGCCAGTTGTTCCTTTTATCTCTTGATTCCCTACTTTAGCATTCCAATCCCCTGTAATGAGAAGAACATCCTTCTTTGGTGTCATTTCTAGAAGTTGTTGTAGGTCTTCATAGAATTGGTCAATTTCACTTTCTTCAGCACCGGTAGTTGGTGCATAAACTTGGATTACTGTGATGTTAAAAGGTCTGCCTTGGATTCGTATCGAGATCATTCTGTCATTTTTGAGATTGCATCCCATTACAGCTTTTGCCACTCTTTTGTTGACTATGAGGGCCACTCCATTTCTGCTACAGGATTCTTGCCCACAGTAGTAGATATGATAGTCACCCGAACTGAATTTGCCCATTCCCTTCCATTTTAGTTCACTGATGCCCAGGATGTCGATATTTATTCTTGTCATCTCATTTTTGACCACATCCAGCTTACCTCCACTCATGGTTCTTACATTCCAGGTTCCTATGCAATATTTTTCTTTACAGCATCAGACTTTCCTTTCGCTTCCAGGCATATCCGCAACTGAGCGTCCTTTCGGCTTTGGCCCAGCCGCTTCATCAGCTCTGAATCTACTTGTACTTGTCCTCCGCTCTTCCTCAGTAGCATGTTGGACGCCTTCCGACCTGAGGGGCTCATCTTCCAGCGTCATAACTTTTATATGCCTGTTGTCTTTGTCCATGGAGTTTTCTTGGCAGGGATACTGGAGTGGCTTGCCAGTTCCTTCTCCAGGTGGATCACGTTTAGTCAAAACTCTCCACTATGACCTGTCCATCTTGGGTGGCCCTGCATGGCATAGCTCATAGCTTCTCTGAGTTATTCAAGCCCCTTCGCCACGACAAGGCATTGATCCATGAAGGGATCAATGATGTTTTTAGTGGATGCCAAAAAGAGTACAGTGAAGGAGCCTGTCTGATATCAAGAGGCAGGGAGTTCCAAAGTTTAGGCGCTGCCATGCAAAAAGGTCAAGTTGGAGTTGGAAGTATGGCCAAAGGTGAGGGATGATGGAGTTGTAGTCCAGCTACATTGTGAGTGTGCTAGGTTGGCAAAGTCTGGGCTCGGCCATGCATTGAGTTTCCGAGCTATCCTGAAAATTATAGATACAGATATATAGAGAGGGATGGGTGGATGGGCAAACAGACAGGTGACAATACCTATATAAGGAGGCTTTCCCCATTAACTGTCAACCAGGAGATTTGCTGTAAGCTTCAACAAGGCACAGAAAACACTTTTATCAAGATGGCTAAATTCCTGCTAATCTGACGAATCACATCAAATAAAGGCAGCTACAAAAACCTCACTTTTTCTAAGAGGAAGCAAATCGCACTTCCCCACTGGGAAACGACTGTCGGCTAGACTTTCCACCACCTTCATAGCTCCACGTTCTGTTGGCCTTTCACCTACATCAAAAACGTCAATAAAACCAGATAGGGCTGATTTTTCTCCTTCACACATCAGCCTTAAAACAAATTAATTCCAAAAATGAAAGACCGAAGGAACAGATAAATCTTGGCTAAACTTAGCAGCAAGGCAAAAAACAAGGACAGAGCTGCTGTTAAAAAACAAAACAAACACTTGCCCTATTTGTCACATAGCATAATTTTGATGTTAGATTTTCATATGGATGTTATAAGTTGCTTCTCCTTTGGAAATATTAAAAGGGATGCATGACAGCAAAGCCATCGTCTCACAGCCTGATGAGTAATGAATCTAGGTTCTTTTTCAGCCGCCAGAACTGCACCAGTTTGGGACTAAACGCATTCAATCCAAACAGTTTGAGCTCACCTCTAATTAAGGATGCAAGAAGCCATATTTTTCCTGCTTTGCTCTATATCTTTTCTTTTGCATGCGGCGCTGCTTCTCTTCTGCTGCAGTTTGTCTTCTGCCCAAAGCTATGTTATTTTGTCTTGCTGTGCATAGCATTTAGGTAATGCACATTTCAATGCAAAGGAAACTCCATGAAAACTGGTGTGTGGGGAGATGTAATCAATTGTGAATCATTTGCGGACGGAAAGCAACGAGGGTGTCAAGTAACAAGCACATTTCCCAAATTGATTTCCATTACAAACATAGGAGGAATGAGTTAACACCAGCAAAATCCACTTCTGTTTGGGTTGGAATTTTCTCTGATATCCATTCCTCTAATATAAACAGGACACATGAAAATTCTGCTTCAGGTAAAGCTAATTAATATGTGGCTTTCTGGATACTTCTAAGCTACATATTCAACATGCACCCTGATTTGCTTGAGCAATACTTATATGGTCATTAAACTGTGTCCAGTCTTCACTGCACATTTGTTCAGATTTGTTTATGGGGCAGTTATATGACAATGAACATTCGTTTTGATTTGCCTGGTGTGTTTTTACACGTCTTCCCATTAGTCAATCATTCATCCCACACTTTTTGATGCATTTCCCCATCCATTTCCAAACCACAAGAGTATGCCATTGTTTTAAGTGGATTTGTTGTGCTAGGATTGACAGAGCACTTTAATCCACTTTCATTGTGCAAACTGGAAGTTCTGGTAAGTGTTTGATTCCCTTCTGGGAAAATATGCCTTTGGTGTGGAGACGTCTTGCATCTCCCATCACCCCTGATCGTTGGTCAACAACTTCTGGAGAGCTACAAGTTAAGAAAATTACAAGAGTCTGCTGGATTAAGCCAATGACCCATTTAGTCCGGGATCCTGCTCTCATGGTGGCCAACCAGATGCCCTGAGGAAAACCACAAGCAGGATTTGAGCACAAGAGCCCTCTTCCCTCCTGTGGTTTCCAGCAACTGGGATTCAGAAACATTATTGCCACTGGTCATTGAGACTGAGCATAGCCGTCATGCCTAGCAGCCTTCAATAGCCATCTCCTCTGTGAATTGGCCTAATCGTCTTTTAAAGCCATCTAGGTTGGTGACCCTCATGTGGGAGCCAGGTAATAATAATAATTTTATCCCCATCCCTGAGCACTGGGAATGTTTGCTTTATCTCAAATGGATCATCCAAACAAGGGTAGCAATGTCGTGCCCTCCAGATGTTCTTGGACTACAGTTCCTATCATGACTCTCCATTGGCCATGCTGCATATGGCTGATGGGAGCTGCAGTCTATCAATGCAGTCCCGTTGGCTATGCCTGCTCCGCAGAGATGAAGAACTGTGGCCCTCCAGATGTTTTATCCTACAACTCCCATGATCCCTAGCTAAGAGGACCAGTGGTCAGGGATGATGGGAATTGTAGTCCAAAACATCTGGAGGGCCAAAGTTTGGGGATGCCTGATATAAAGGAAATGCAAGTGCCTTTTACTGAGGCTTTCAATCTGAATGTGTTTTTAAAGATCGCTTCTTTCCGGGCGCAGAGTTATCCACAGTGATCAAAAAGAGCAGCCAGACAAATTGATTACACAAGTAACTTGCGACCGAAATGAAAGCCAATTATTTCCCTTTTCTTTTTCATTGGCGCTAATCAGAAATGGCGCTGTTGAATTCGGCAGAGTTACTCAGATGTACAGCTAGCAGATGCCCATGCGGAGCTGAGCTCGGCATTGCGAGCTCATGAAACCGACGGGGTGTTTCAGCTTCTGATTGGCATGACAGATGGTTTTGCACAGATGCAGGCTGTCACGCAACGAGCATGGAAATTGACGTACGCTGCAGATAACATTTGTGGGGAGTTCCTAACCCCTTCCTCCATCCCTCCGCCCATAACTTGTTATCAGCAGCATCCGGGGATCAGCTATAGGCGTCATTAAATCATCACGGTTTTATTTTGCTCTCATCTTTCTTGATTATTAATTTGCATATGTTCAGGGCAAAAGAAAGGCTGTGGGTGTCGTGCTTATTACAAAGAAAACTACACCCCCACCCCCACCGCCAAGAACTCATCACTGGTTTTCTGGCAAAAGTTCCAGTCATCTAGAGATTAAAACAGCAACACAGAAAACAAATTCCGTTCCTACACGCTAATTGTTAGAGAGTCAGAATTAGATAAGCTGCAGCATTGCAGAAGAATGAAGGGGTTTTGCTTTGAGATTCACTCTAAGGGAAATCAGCGTCGTTTCATCCTATTCAATGTAAAGTTGGGATGCGGGTGGTGCCGTGGTCTAAACCACTGAGCCTCTTGGGCTTGCTGATCAGAAGGTCAGCAGTTTGAATCCCCGCGACAGGGTGAGCTCCCGTTGCTCTGTCCCAGCTCCTGCCAACCCAGCAATTCGAAAGCACACTAGTGCAAGTAGATAAATAGGTACTGCTGAGGTGGGAAGGTAAACAGTGTTTCTGTGTGCTCTGGTTTCTGTCACAGTGTCTTGTTGCACCAGAAGTGCTTTAGTCCTGCTGGCCACATGACCTGGAAAGCTGTCTGTGGACAAACGCTGGCTCCCTCGGCCTGAAAGTGAGATGAGCGCCGCAACCCCATAGTCGCCTTTGACTGAACCATCCAGGGGTCCTTTACCTTACCTTTTTCCCTATTCCATGTTAAATTGTATGGAGGTGAAAGGCTACTACTATTATTATTCCTGCCACAAAATGTTGCAGCATCAAATGCTTCTGTTGACTGTTCCAGACAGACAGCCATGCCCTTTGCAGCAGTCCTCCATCCTATCTCCCCTCCATTCCATCTCATGGCCACTGAGCATGCTCACTGCTCATAAGTCTGTTTTGGGCTTCTTCCCCCAGTATTTTTTTCTTAAGAGGTTCCCCCCACCCCCGACTTCTGGAAATGTTTGACCTCCCTCAAACTTTGCCAATACTCTCTTCTTGTGCGCCTTGGCTATATAAAAGATGACACTTACACTTGAGCATCAGGAATACCAGTAGATGGAATTGTTGGAGTGACCATAATTGGTACCATTCCTGGTGTTATTGCTATTGCCACTAGAACATATATTTATATTGATTTAAAAATTCGTGGGGGGTAGGTTCATTGCAGGTTGTAAGCCATGCTGATGGGCTGCTGCTCTGTTTTCTGGCACAATTCAAAGTGCTGGTGTTTATCCTGGATCATTTGAGGTAGACTGTTTTCTCACCTGTACCTGCCCGTGCCTTGAGATCCTCTTTTGGAGGCCCTTCTCCAGCTGCAACTAGGAAGATGTTGAGCAAGGGATCAGTGCTCTTGGCTGTAGCATTCATGTTAAAAGGAGGCAACGACCTTTTTTATTTTACAGTGCCTAGAGCACTGGTTACCAAAGAGGGTGGTCTTGCCTCCTGGGCAACTAGAGTCAAGGGGGTAGCAGGGGGTTGCTGCAAATGTAAATGACTACCAGACTTTGAGAAGCTAGTATTACTGGATCAAGTTCCTATCGCTGGCTCCTGGGTGACATGGACGCCATTAGGCAGTTGACTATGCATCCATCCTCCATCCCTTTCCCTTTCTTCCACCCCCAGTGTATGGTTCTGGGTGCTGGCAACCTTTGCTATGCCACTGTATATTATATTATTTTTTTGGTTTTTTTGGTTTAATCGTTTAGTTGTGTCTGACTCTTCGTGACCCCATGGACCAGAGCACGCCAGGCATTCCTATCTTCCACTGCCTCCTGCAGTTGGGTCAAACTCATGTTAGTAGCTTCGAGAACACTGTCCAACCATCTCGTCCTCTGTCGTCCCCTTCTCCTTGTGCCCTCAATCTTTCCCAACACCAGGGTCTTTTCCAGGGAGTCTTCTCTTCTCATGAGGTGGCTGAAGTACTGGAGTCTCAGCTTCAGGATTTGTCCTTCCAGTAAGCACTCGGGGCTGATTTCCTTCAGAATGGATAGGTTTGATCTTCTTGTGGTCCATGGGACTCTCAAGAGTCTCCTTCTTGGAGCATCAATTCTTTGGCAATCAGCCTTCTTTATGGTCCAGCTCTCACTTCCATACATCACTACTGGGAAAACCATAACTATACGGACCTTTGTCGGCAAGGTGATGTCTCTGCTTTTTAAGATGCTGTCTAGGTTTGTCATTGCTTTTCTCCCAAGAAGCAGGCGTCTTTTAATTTTGTGACTGCTGTCACCATCTGCAGTTGAGATTTCTGACCAAGCAGACATCAGGACTCACACCTGCATAGAAATCAGATGTTCTGCCTACATGCCCAAGGACCATATGAACAGATCTTCCTGTGTCACACTTACGAGTCTTAAGTGTGGCTTTGGATTGACATACCGTGAATCTCACCCTGTTATTAACCTCTGGTTGAATTGGGAGCAACTATATTTTACCAGTCAATGTTGTGTGTGTGTGTTTTTTTAAATGTGCCATTCAACTAGCTCTCTTGATAAGAAAGCTTTCATTTTGTACAATTTTATTCCCCCCCCCCTTTGTACTTTCATATAAAAAATGCACTAAAGCTTATCACAAGCGTGAGAACCATGATGAGGGGACAGATAGTGGCAGGAAATTAGAAAAAGAGAGAGAAGGTTATTACTCAGATGAAATAATAAGTTCAAGGAATGGAAGGTTGGTACAGAAAAGGACATATTGCTGATGGGATATATTAATATCATGGAGGATATGACTATTGATGACTACAAGCCGTGATAGCTATGCTTTGCATTCATGGCCAGTGGCAGCAATGGTTCTGAATACCAGTTGCTCAAGGAACACCTCTCCCCAGATGAACTGACCCGGATCGTGAGAACATCATTTGATGTGCCTCCACTGTGAGAGGTCTGGAGGGTGGCAACACAAGAATGGGCCTTTTCTGTGGTAGCTCCCCATTTCTGGGATGCTCTCCCCGGGCCTTAGGCACCAGGTGAAACCATTCCTCTTTTCCTAGGCCCTTAGCTGATTAAACAATCGATGGACCGGTGGCGTTTTTATTTGTTACTATGTGTGAGGGACAAGGGATACAGGGAAGTCCCTCCCATCTTAAGTTCCAGCCCATCACCAAGCGCTGGAGAGAGTAAGGAGAGCTCTGCCTCCAGCGGAGAGTCAGGAAGTGGTGTCCGAGGCTCAGGCAGGGTTGTGGAGCCCATGCCTCAGGTGGGACAGGAAGTTGGACGCACGGGGGGGGAGGCCAATCCCCCCAACTCCCGAATTGCGACGCAAACGTAGGGGGAAGAGGTTGGGTCTGCCAAAGTTGTGGTGCTGGAAGAAAACGCGCCAATCGCCATTCGGGAGTTCTGACACCTCACCTTAAGGATGCATTTTTATTGCTCTGCACACTGTAAATAGTCAGCACTTAATAAAAGCCTTAAAAGACCATGCTGGAGTCGTTACTCTAGAGTAGCCATACCAGGCCCTCTGACAGCAACTCCCGAATCTTTTTTTGGCTACTTTGGAGTGCAGCGATGAGCGCTCAAGAGGCTGAGCATTGGAGGCTGGAGGCCGAAGCAGCGAAGCAGGAGCTACAGAACCTCACAGCGCACGCACAGCAGCAATTGCATGCCGCTCAGGAGGAAGCGCGAGGGGCGCAGGAGGAGCTGAACAAGCTGGTGGACCAGGTGAGGACAAAAGAGGAGACTGAGAAACAGCTAAGGGTGATGGTATTAGACCTGCAGAAAAAGTTGGAAGAGGAGAAAGCCGCTAGAGGTGGGGGGGCACCCCAGCCGCAGCTAGTCCAAGTGAGAAGGGGACAGAGCCTAGTCACCAAGTTCAGCGGAGACCCGAGGGAATACCTCGGATTCGAGACAGAAATAAATTATGCGCTGGAATTGCATGCAGCAGAATTCCCAGATGACGCGCACAGAGTCTACTTTATCATAGAGCATTTGACGGGGGCCGCCCGGGAATGGGTAAGACCGCTCATCGCGCAAAAAAATCCTTGCATGAAGAACGCAACTTTATTTCTAGAAGCTTTAAAATTAATGTACGCTAGCGACAGTGAAATGGAGGCCACTAAACAGGAGCTTCATGACTTAACACAAGGAAAATCGACAGTTAGGGACTACTGGGCGAAATTCACCATGCTGGTGCACAAACTGGGGTGGGATCTGAACAGTGAGCCAGTGAAATCAGCCTTCTACCTGGGTTTGCATGCAGACGTTAAGGATGAGCTGGCAAGAGGTCCTAGACCGCAGACTATGGATCAGCTCAGCAAAGCGGCGCTAGCGGTGGGGGTGAGACAGGAATCCAGATGGTATGACAAACAAGCGACGCGCGCAGCAAAACCTTGGTTCCCACGCTCTCAGGACAGACCACATCACCAAACCCCACCCCAGGGACCGCCCCCAGACCCGCCCAGACCAAGCCCAGAGCCGGAACCGATGGAGATCGGGGGAGCGCGCGCGCGGGCTTTTCAAACCCCGGCGGCGCCAAGACGCAAGGAGGGAAGAGGCGGGAATTGCTTTCTCTGCAACTCCCCCCGGCATCGCGTCAGAGACTGCCCTCATCGCAGAGAGTGGCAAGGAAAGGCGGGAACGGTTGTACCTTCCCCCACTGACGTAGCACCACAGCAGGGAAACGAGACAGCCTGGCTGCAGGAGACAAGGGGCAGCAGCCAGGCACAGTCAGCAGTGAACAGCCCCAGCCCGCCCACCCGCACAGAGAGGAGCAGAGCCAGCCCACCCCTCCCAGAGCAGGAGTGGTTCTAGAAGTCACACTGACGCTCCCAAATGGCTATCCCCTGACAGTCCTCGCCTTAATTGACAGTGGTGCCTCAGCCAACTTCTTCTCGAGAAACTTTGCAGAAGAGCACCAGATCCAACTTCTGCAGCTGGATTTTCCCCTGCATGTGGCCACCATTGATGGCAGAGAGTTGCTGGGAGGGGCCATCACTCATCAAACCCCCCCCATGAGAATGACAGTGGGAAGGCACTCAGAGACACTGGCTTTCAACGTCACGACCATCTCAGACCCCCCCATCGTTTTGGGAATGAGCTGGCTGGCGCGCCACGACCCCTCCATAAGTTGGCACCAGAGATGCATCACGTTTGGGTCGGACTTTTGTCTGGAACATTGCATGCAGCACCAACCAGGGGAGGGGCCTCCGATAGCCACGGTGGCCACCATGCACGTCAAAGGGGGTGAGGCGATACCCAAGCCGTACTGGGACCTGCAGGAGGTCTTCAGCGAAGCGGAGTCCGACCACCTACCTCCACACAGGCCTTTTGACTGCCAGATCAACCTGGTGCCTGGGGCAACGATACCCCCAGCCAAGCTGTACGCCATGTCAGACCAGGAACTGGAGGATCTGCGCGCTTTCATTGACAAGAACCTCAAGCGGGGGTTCATCAGAGAAAGCAAGGCAGCAGGGGGCAGCCCGGTCTTCTGGGTGGACAAGAAAGACACGCAACAGCGCCGTCTGGTGGTGGATTTTAGACGGCTGAATTCAGTGACAGAGCCAGTGGCTTTCCCCATGCCCAGAGTGGATGATCTTCTGACAGCGGCACGCAGGGGCAAGATTTTCACCAAGCTAGACCTAAGAGGGGCGTACAACTTGATCAGGATCCGGGAGGGCGATGAATGGAAAACCACGATGTTCACGCCTCTGGGCTCTTTTGAATATCTGGTGATGCCCTTCGGGTTGCAAGGGGGCTCAGCCTGCTTCCAGGCCTTCATGCACCACGTCCTGGGGTCCCTCCTCTTCAAGAACTGCTTGGTCTTTCTGGATGACATCCTTATCTATTCCAATGACCCAGTGCAGCATGTGAAGGATGTCAGGGAGGTGTTGCAGCGCCTGAAGGACAACCACCTGTATGTGAAGCTGGAGAAGTGCAAGTTTCACACCAAGGAGGTGGACTTCCTGGGCTACAAGCTGTCAGACAAGGGGCTGGCGATGGACAAGGACAAGGTGCAGACCATCCTGGACTGGCACAGCCCCAGGACGCGCAAAGATGCCCAACGCCTACTAGGCTTCGCTAACTTCTACAGGAAGTTCATCAAGAACTTCTCTCGTGTCACGGCTCCCATCACCGACTGCCTGAGAGGCAAGCAGAAGTTCAGGTGGACACCAGAGGCACAAGCAGCGTTCGAAAGCCTCAAGAGGGTATTCGCTTCAGACCAGCACCTGTTCCACGTGGTGCAGGATGCGCCCCTACGCCTGGAGACAGATGCTTCTGATAAAGCTGTGGGAGCGATTCTGTTGCAACTGGACACCAACAGAGAGTGGAGACCCTGTGCCTTCTTCTCCAGGAAGCTGACCCAGCCTGAACGCAACTACACAGTGTTTGATAGGGAACTTCTCGCGATCCACGCTGCGTTCCAGCACTGGCGACACTTCCTGGTGGGCGCCAAGCACCCCATCCAGGTGTGCACAGACCACAAGAACCTGGAGTTCTGGAGAACGGCCAGGGTGCTCAACCAGCGGCAGATACGGTGGGCAGAGTTCTTCTCGAACTTCAACTTCTCCATCCACTACATCCCGGGGGAGCAGAACGTCAGGGCGGATGCCCTCTCCCGCAAGCCAGAGTACATGGAGGAGGAGTTGCCACCAGCACCCAGGCACGTTTTCCCCCCATCTGCATGGTCATGCGGTGCAGCAGTGGTGAGCGAGGCAGAACTCACAGCACTGACGGCAGCGGATGAATTTGCCACCCGCATCTTCAGAGACCTGAGAGGGGGGAGGGAGCAGGCCAAAGACTTTGAGGAAAGGAGGGGTTTGCTTTTTTACAGGGGAGCCCTGTACCTCCCAACCAAACAGCTGAGAGGTAAGGTTCTCAAGCAGATGCACGACAACCCAACGGCGGGTCATTTCGGAAGGGACAAAACCACTCACCTAGTCATGAGACACTTCTGGTGGCCAGGGGTGCGGGAGGATGTTCGGGATTATGTCAGGGGATGTGACACCTGCCAGCGAGCAAAGGTGGTCAGAGCGCCACCAGCAGGTTTGCTGGAGCCATTAGCCACACCGCACAGGCCGTGGGAAGTAGTGTCCATGGACTTCATCACAGACCTGCCGTCGTCCAGGGGCAAGACCGCAGTGTTGGTGGTGGTGGACCTCATGTCCAAAATGTGCCACTTTATACCGTGTGCCAGGGCGGTCTCGGCAGAAGAGACGGCCAAACTGTTTGTGGACCACGTATTCCGACTGCATGGATTGCCTTTAAGAGTTATTTCGGATCGTGGCCGCCAATTTGTTTCCAGGTTCTGGCGACGGCTAATGAACCTCCTGCAGGTGGAGGTCAGCTTGTCGACGGCTCGGCACCCGCAGACCAATGGACAGGTGGAGCGGGTCAACGCCATTCTGCAGCAGTACCTGAGATGTTACGTCAGCCAGAGGCAAACGGACTGGGTGGATCGCCTGCCACTAGCAGAATTTGCCTACAACAATGCGGTGCACGTCTCCACAGGGGTGTCGCCCTTTAAGGCCAACTACGGGCGCGACCTCAGATCTTTCCCGGAGAGGGAGGGGGAGGAGGAGGAAGAGGGCCCACAGGCAGAGGATTGGGCAGAGGACCTGGAGACGGTGCACCAGCAGCTCAGAGAACACTTGGAGAGGGCCAAGGAAGCGTACAAGAAGGGGGCAGATCGCCACAGGCGGCCGGGAGAGGTCATCAGGGTGGGGGACAAGGTTTGGTTATCCTCGGAAGGTCTTCCCACCAGGGGGCGATGCAAAAAGTTAGCACCCAGGAGGCTGGGCCCCTTCACGGTCACGCAACAGGTCAACCCGGTAGCCTTCAGGCTAGCACTGCCGGAGGACATGAGAGTGCACCCAGTGTTTCATAGATCACTGCTGTCGCCGTACAGGGAAAGTACCAGGTTCAGGGACAGCGATCAACCTCCAGAGGGAGGGGGGGAGACGGGAAACGCCCGACAGCTCAATGAGGCAACTGAGATTTTAGACTCAAGGAGAGGGGTGAGAGGGCTGGAGTACCTGATAGCATGGGAGGACACTCCGCCATCCCACAATGAGTGGATACCGGCCACGGAAGTACCTGAGGAATTTTTAGTGGAAGAGTTCCACGCCCTGTTCCCCCACAGGCCCAAGCCCTGGCACATGGAAAGGGAGGGAGAGGGGGAGGAGCAGGAGGAAGGGATAGCAGGTAGCAGCTCCCCATGGAGATGGGAAGCGGAATTTGAGGACACGGAAGAAGAGGTGTGGGTTTCACCGAGGTCGACGACGTCAGAGGCAGGAGAGGACTGTCAGAACATTTTTACTCCCACCAGCTCTGATGCCACTGACTTCTTGGGGTTTCCGTCTTCTCAGGGGGAAGGAGAGAGATCGCAGGATTGGGGGGAAATTTTCACACCCACAGGCTCGGATGCCACGGACTTCTTGGGATTTCACTCGTCCCCAGCAAGCAGAGAGCCACTAGGGAGGGGGAGAGAGGAGCCTGGGAGGGGGGTGGATGTGAGGGACAAGGGATACAGGGAAGTCCCTCCCATCTTAAGTTCCAGCCCATCACCAAGCGCTGGAGAGAGTAAGGAGAGCTCTGCCTCCAGCGGAGAGTCAGGAAGTGGTGTCCGAGGCTCAGGCAGGGTTGTGGAGCCCATGCCTCAGGTGGGACAGGAAGTTGGACGCACGGGGGGGAGGCCAATCCCCCCAACTCCCGAATTGCGACGCAAACGTAGGGGGAAGAGGTTGGGTCTGCCAAAGTTGTGGTGCTGGAAGAAAACGCGCCAATCGCCATTCGGGAGTTCTGACACCTCACCTTAAGGATGCATTTTTATTGCTCTGAACACTGTAAATAATCAGCACTTAATAAAAGCCTTAAAAGACCATGCTGGAGTCGTTACTCTAGAGTAGCCATACCAGGCCCTCTGACACTATGCTATGGATTTTTGAGTTGTTTTTTTTAAAATATAATTTTTATTAAAATTTCCAAATAAACAGAAAACAACAAACACAAAAAACTAGTTACAATTTATCTTCAATTTCCCCATCTCAGTCTTTCGCTCTGCCGAGCTGTGACTTCCCTCCCTCCCATCATCCGGCTTTATTTCTCACTCCTGTCTCGCAGTTTCCTTTTATAAACATAGATAAGTTCATTTTGTAGGATTTATTTCAGTCCTGCAAGTGTCTTTAAACTTCTACAGTTCTTCTCCATATAGTCAATATAGTTTTTATATTGGAAACCGCCCTCTAATCTGTCCTGAGGGAAAGCGGGACATTCTGGGATCAAATCAGAAATCGGGATGGATTCTGTAAATCTGGGACTGCCCCTGGAAAATAGGGACACTTGGAGGGTTTGCAATAGTCTCAACCCTATTCAACCAGGCTACACCCCCTGACCCGTCCATTGCCACGCGCTATCGCTTGCTCTGTGTATCTCAGGGTTTGACCCTCAGGAGATCTGAAAACCCAGAGAGAGAGAGAGAGGGAGGGAGGGAGGGAGGGAGGAGATTTGAGCCATAAGGAAGGAGAGAACTTGGAAGGCCCATTGAGAAAGAATGAAATTGGCAAGCACTGGCAATCTCTGCAGTTCACACGGCGAGTTCATATATCAAACTGACAGTACATTTAACTATAGATAAACTCTGTATTGACTTAGAGGCCTGCTTCCTTCACTGGCAATTGAGTGGTGTGAATAACATGGCGGTTCACCTATAAATGACCGGGATTGAAAGTGGGGACTGTTCGCCCTTCAATCATTTCACTAAAAAGACCTGCCATAGCCCTATTTTCCGACTTGGAGCCTTCCTGTCCCAAAACAGAAGGTGGGAACATGCACACACACAAAAACCCAATGGAGGAACAAAAAGATAATTGACAGTGCAGGCCAATCTTTCTCCCAATGATTATGTACTTGGCCAAGGTATGTTAAAGTTTTATATGGTAATTATACCCATTGTGACTTTTGTAATTATAGCACAAGAAGGTCACAGGCAGGGGAACATTGCCAACCTTCCTGGTTTGGAGAGCTAGCCTGAACAGGAGAGATTGCGTGCAACTTTCCGTGTGCTTGTACAAAATCCGGAACCCAGAATCCTGGAGCCTCGGTCTTTTATTTTTCAAAGGGAACTGTTTTTCTAGACCCCTTTGGAATGTGGTTGGAATGGCTCCATCCCCAAGGAGCATAAAGGTTCTGAGTTCATTCCTTCACAAATACCAGTTGCTGGAAACCACAGGAGGGGAGAGGGCTCTTGTGTTTGAATCCTGCTTGCTGGTTTCCCACAGGCCCTTAGTTGACCACTGTGAGAACAGGATGTTGGACAAGATGGGCCATTGGCCTGATCCAGCAGGCTCCTCTTAAGACTTTATGTTCTCATGCTCTTAAGCTGCTCGCAAGGCAGGGAGAAACCACTGTTCTACCTTCTTGGCAGGTGGGTTGCTGTTGCTGACTGAGGCCGACTGTCACTGTCTGGTCGACGGGAGGTAGCAGGCCCGCCTGAGGATGTCAGGACCAGGGGCAAGATGATGGCGTGGAAGCAGGAACGGGGTCTGGATGGTGCAGGGCTGAGGGTCCAGCAGCAGGCAGTCGCAGGGTCAAGGAACCGAAGGTTGGGAAGCAGAGCGTCACGGAGGTGAGGGCCCGAGGGTCAAGGAGCAAGGAGGAAGCGAAGGTCTGGGAAGGTCTGGGAGTCAAGGAGCAAGGCGTCGGCAAGGCGAAGGTCCAAGGGTCGAGGAGCAAGGCGAATGATCAAGGAACAGGAGGCCAGATGCAACAAGGCAGGGATCGCGTTGCTGTGGCAAAGAGCTGAAGGGAAATGCTGAGCTTTCATCCCTCCCAGCTCTTGCCACCAGGTGCAGTGAGTTATCAAGTGGCCTCACCTGAGTGGCCACTCCCTGCTTCTCCAGCACAAGCTGAGGCAGGCCCCAGTCCTGCAAAGCACTATAGGCCCCAGAGCCTGACTCCTGCCCATACTCCTGACACAGACCCTCCAAGTCTCAGATTTTCAGAAGCCATCCTGGTACAGTGGTACATCTACTTATGAATAACTCTACTTACGAATGTTTCTACTTACGAATGGAACTCCGTCCGCCATCTTGGATGCGGTTTAGATAGGATTTTTTCTACTTACGAATTTTTAGATAGTTGCTTCGACTTACATTTTTTTTCTCCCAATGCATTCCTATGGGATTCGACTTACAATTTTTTTCGACTTACGAATGTACGTTCGGAACGCATTAAATTAGTAAGTAGAGGTACCACTGTATCTGATTTGATCTCAGAATTTTCCTTAGGACGTCCCTATTTCCACTTGAGAAATGTTGGAGGGTATGGCAAGACATCTATTTTCATCAGGGAAATGCTGGAGGGGATGGCAGTCTTTTCCTTGGAGAAATGTTGAAGGGGATGGAACAGGACGCCCCTATTTTCATTGGAGAAATGTTGGAGTGTATATGAGAGGAAGAAGATGGAGGTGTTGGAGAGGTGAACACTGTGAATGCTCCAGTAGGAGCACCACAGTGGTTGCTTTTATAAATTGATTGTTTAACATTTCAATTCAATGAAGAAAAAGAAAGAAAGAGAGGAAGAGGGGGAAAGAAAAACCCCATCAGCTCACATTAAAATAAAATAACCATGGATACATCCATCTTAATATCCATCTCAGCCAGGGCCGTCTTTACCTGGGGGCGCAAGGGGTGCGGGGTGTTAGGTTTCTATTCCTCTCACTGTGCAGGTCACATGCCTGTGTTATGCATTTCAGCAAAGATTGTTGGAATCACAGGAGCGGATGTTTGTTGTATTCTGTTTCCGTTTGCTTCCCCCCCCCCTTCGGACTTCTCTCAGCGAGAAGAGAGATGTTTTCCTTTTGTTCTGCCTTACGCTTAATAAAATAGCTTTTAGTACACAACCTCAGCCTGGTTCCGTCTGCGTTTTATCTCTGCTGGACTCTGAATATGTACTCAGTGTCTCCAAGACATGGGTCGTAATAAATCATCGGGAAGGGATGTCAAAACTCCCTAGAACTGAACGTTGATGGGAGAGGCGGGCTGGATTCGTTCCTGCATTATGCCTGTGGATCGTTCCTGCCCCCGGCTGACCCGACACAGGGCACCCAGGCGCCGAATTCTGGGGGGTGGGGGTGTGTGCCAGGTGCCCGCCGCTGAAGCTGCTGCCTAAGCTAATGTTGCTTCGGGGAGAGCTCTCTGGAAAGCCTCGCTCACCAAAGCCGGGAGGAGGGGGAGTGACAGGAAAGAAGGAGAGACAGGCAGAAAGAGAATGCGGCTATCTAGCGACGGGTGCCCGCACAGGCTCCGGAACCTTCCCAAGAAGAACTCGTATATGCGCGCTCGCAAGGGCCCTTCCAGCTCCTCTAGAAATAAGGCTGCTCCCACAATGAAAGGCTGCCTGAGATGGCTCTCCCACGCATGCGCACATTGCCCACCCATCTCATCTTTCAGACACCTCCACGCGCATGCGTGGAGTCTTTGTACCGACCCCCAATGTGTTCTTTGTCTTCTTTAGAAAAGCTGGTTTTAAACAAATGCGCGCGCGCACACACACACACACACTCTCTTTTGGGAGCCGCACAGGCGTGAGCTCTATTTATCAAATGATAACAGAGACATAAGTATAATAAAGTGAATTTGGGGGCTGTACTTAATTTGGGGGTGCTGGGCAGATCTTTGCACCCTGGTGGCGCATATGCTAAAGATGGCCCTGATCTCTGCCATCCAAGACAGGCATCCACACAAAGTTGACATAACAGATGTGTTTAAATGTAGCAAGAGCTGAGATGGCAGGGAAGGGCAAGACTTCCTGAGGGCCCCACTATTGGCCAGAAGAGATCCTACTGGGCTAGCTAGACCAAATGTTCTGGCAGCACAAGGCAGCTTCATATCTCAATGTGTCTGACTTTACAGAGGGCAGTTTTTATTCTTACGATGTGCTAGATCATGGGTAGGCAACCTAAGGCCCGGGGGCCGGATCTGGCCCAATCACCTTCTAAATCCGGCCTGCGGACGGTCTGGGAATTAGTGCATTTTTACATGAGTAGAATGTGTCCTTTTATACAAAATGCATCTCTGGGTTATTTGTGGGGCCTGCCTGGTGTTTTTACATGAGTGGAATGTGTGCTTTTATTTAAAATGCATCTCTGGGTTATTTGTGGGGCATAGGAATTCATTATTATTATTTCTTTCCCAAAATATAGTCTGGCCCCCCACAAGGTCTGAGGGACAGTGGACCGGCCCCCTGCTGAAAAAGTTTGCTGACCCCTGGATACATCGGTCTCATCCAACAGGTCTCGGCTTTCATTATTATGATATTATGATGTGCTGCATTTGCTGGACAGATCCATCAGGGATTTCATGATTGCGTGATTCAGCATGACTCTTCTTACGATGCAAATTGTAGAATTGTAGAGTTGGAAGGCACCCCAAGGGTCATCTAGTCCAACCCCCCTCCAATACAGGAACCGCACCAGCTTTTCTCCTAGTAAATATATTTTACGGGGAGAAAATTAACTTGGTGAATATACGAAAGCTGCTGCTCAGGTTGAGGCTTTCCTGCCCATTGTTTGGGCAGGATCCTGACTGCATTCCTGGGATTTCACCTTTGGAAGTGATATTACATTCCTTCTTAGGGTATCATATATGCTCAACTCTGCCACAGCTCCCCCCCTCCAACACACAATGCAAATCTTCCTACAAGTACAGTAGGAAGATAATACGAAAGCAGGCACTTATTGCACGCCTATTTAATAACCTATATTTATCATAATTACATAGGTATTTCGGCTACCAGGCGCTATTTGAATGCAGCGATTTATGCGTTTTCTTAACTTATTAGAAAGGTGCTATGAACTCGACAATCTGGCGGGGAGGGGAGGATGCAGAAATAACAATTATTCTTGCTAAGGCACTCAAATATTTTCTCTCGTTCATGCCTATTTCCTTCCCGCTTTTGATTTTCTGCTCTTCTGTTCCAGTGACGCCAACAAAGCAAAATTCATTAGCCCCATTACTCTCCCCAACTAATGAAATACTTGGAACAGCAGCATCGGAAAGGTTTATATTGGGCGAAGTTTGTGTTTTACTGTGGAGGAATCTAGCTAATACTGCACCGTTTACCTACTTTTGGACTGCCCATTAATCAGGCTGAGAGCCAACTCTAAACAGCACTAAAAGCTGCTGCTGGAAACGGGCTGAATTCCTTGGAGCAACACCTAAACAGACAGGCTGGCTTTGAGAGTGGGTTAGTTTCCTCAAAAGAAGACACCACCACAACCCCCGTCACCGAAAAAAGAGAATGTACTTCGATCCATTCATTTATTTTTATTGAAGTTTATTTATTTATTTCATGAAATAAGATTTAATGTGGACATGGTGTAGATGCTGCCACACTCAAAGGTTGTTTTCTTACAAATGTGCAATGGGCATTACCGGTATCTGATACCTGGGAAAGGTGTTCTGTTGCTATTATTGTTAAGTCAGGAACTGGGAGTCAGGAAAACCACTTCCGCATCCCACGGAGGTGGTGTTGTGGGCTGGCCCCGACCGAACTCTCGTGATGGGGGCTGAGAGCTCAGCCCCCTCGTGAGGTGGGAGTTCCCGGCTCCGTCAGACCCGGGCCGACCAATAGGGTCGGCCAGGAGGCGGGGCTTCACTTCTTTTAAGTGAGCCGGAGGCGGGAACGCAGCCTCTTCTCCCCGGCACGAGTGGCAGTTAGGCATTGGAAATTTGCATAAAAGAAGAAGGGGGGCAGATTACGTCATCCTCTGCCCAGAAATTGGAGAATTAATCCCATTAAAGGGGTTCTGGGGGCGGTAGCTTTGTCCTGAGCCTGCGGAGGTCAGGGCCTTATGGCACCCCCCCCCCAACGGTGGCCACAGGAGGTGTTCCAGTAGATGTACATCACCGGGCTCCTTTCTGGTGGTTAATTTCTCCCAGACTGTAACACACGGGTTACAGTTGGATATAGCCGGTTAGGTTCCAATGCCTAAGCCAATACCGCTCAACATCCGAAACCAATAAAGTTGTGGCCTTTTCACCCACTTAAAATCAACTCATTGTGTCTTGTGTCTTATTTCACGGGGAGGGAGGGACATTGCCACACAACTTCTTCCAATCTGCTGCAAATCATCTCCCAGTCTAATCCTGGCTCAAGAAGTGTGCATGCACACGAAAGCTCATACCTATGACAAAATTAGTTGGTCTCTAAGGTGCTACTGGAAGGAAGTATTTTATTTTTTGTCCTGGCTCACAATGTAAAGTAGGGGAAAAAACCAAACATACACCATAAGAGCTACATAGAACAACTGAACAGTGACATAATAATAATAATAATAATAATAATAATAATAATAATAATAATAATAATATATTTATAACCTGCCCATCTCCAGCCACTCTGGGCAAATCCCAACAGTTTAAAAACAGAATACGGGAGTATACCTGCCAAGTTCCGGCCTGAGAAATAAGGGACTGGACCGGAAGTAGCAGACCGGAAGTAGCGCTGCCGCCATTTTGGAAGTGGGCGGAGCATGCTCAGAAGCGACTTTTGATGCTGCTCTGCCCTGTTCCAAAATGGCCGCCACACCAGAAGTCGCGCTGCAGCCATTTTGGAACTGGGCAAAGCAGCAGCAAAAGTCGCTTCTGAGCATGCTCCGCCCAGTTCCAAAATGGCCACCGCGCCAGAATAAACCAGGAAAAAACAAAAAAATCCGTTTTTTCGGCTGGGGGCAGCTGGAAAAACGGGGGTTTCCCGGGGAATACGGGAGACTTGGCAGCTATGGATGGGAGGGTGTTCCTTAGGGCGGGTGCCACTACCAAGAAGGCCCTCTGCCTGGTTCACTTCTCGCAGGGAGAGAACCGCCAGAAGGCCCTCGGAGCTGGACCTTAGTGTCTGGGCTGAACGGTGGGGGTGGAGATGCTCCTTCAGGTATACTGGGCCGAGGCCGAGTATACATGGACAGAACAGTTTGGACAGATTCTACAAATTCAAACAAATCCCAGTAATTAAATAATCCAACCCAATAAGCCAACATACAATGCTATTCAATTCACCTCCCAAAGTCCTTTGGAACAGAACTCTTTTCATCTGGTTACATTGCAGGTTATACAGATGGGCCAAAATGAGCCTCTCTGTCTTAGTGGCTCAGGGATGTTACTGAAATGGCCCCGATCCACGTAGCAAGTCTCTTTTGACAGTGGAGAAACAGGACTTTGGCTCATGACCTGATCACACAGCGAGGAGAGTAGCAGAGGTGGTCGTCGGCTAATAAGACCTGTGTGAATTAGGTTTAACGTAAATTTTACTAAATTTCATCTCAGGCTAAAATTTGAAGCCAATATAAAGGTAACTAGGGACCCAGGTGGCACTGTGGGTTAAACCAGTGTTTCTCAACCAGTGTGCCTCCAGATGTTTTGGGACTACAACACCCATCATCCCTAGCTAGCAAGACCAGTGGTCAGGAATGATGGGAGTTGTAGTCCCAAAACATCAGGTGGCACACTGGTTGAGAAACACTGGGTTAAACCACAGAGTTTAGGGCTTGCTGATCAGAAGGTCGGCGGTTCGAATCCCTGCAACGGGGTGAGCTCCTGTTGCTCAGTCCCAGCTCCTGCCCACCTAGCAGTTCGAAAGCACATCAAAGTGCAAGTAGATAAGTAGGGACCGCTCTGGCGGGAAGGTAAACGGCATTTCCGTGCGCTGCTCTGGTTCGCCAGAAGCGACTTAGTCATGCTGGCCACATGACCCGGAAGCTGTCTGTGGACAAACGCTGGCTCCCTCGGCCTATAGAGCGAGATGAGCGCCGCAACCCCAGAGTCGGACACGACTGGACCTGATGGTCAGGGGCCCCTTTACCTTTACCTTAATTCTGGTTAATACCTGAGAGAAAGGTTACTACCTGAGAGAAAGTTTCAAGTTATTTCCGGGGGTGGGGTAACTCTGCACATTCCCACCTGGGACCGCACCCCCCAAAAACAACTGCTGCAGGTCCAGTTGTGTTGTAGGAAACATTTGCCTCATAGTAGTAGTAGTAGTAGTAGTAGTAGTAGTAGTAGTAAGAGTAAGAGTAATAATACCCCGCCCATCTTGCTGGGTTTCCCCAGCCACTCTGGGTGGCTCACAGCACATATCAAAACATCAAACATTAAAAACTTCCCTGAACAGGGCTGCCTTCAGATGTCTTCAAAAAGTCAGTTGTTTATTTCCTTGACATCTGAAGGGAGGGGGTTCCACAGGGAGGGTGCCACTACCGAGAAGGCCCTCTGCCTGGTTCCCTGTAGCTTCACTTCTCGCAGCGAGGGAAATGGCAGAAGGCCCTCAGAGCTGGACCTCAGTGTCTGGGCTGAATGATGGGGGTGGAGACGCTTCTTCACGTAAACTGGGCCGAGGCTGTTTAGGGCTTTAAAGGTTAGCACCAACACTTTGAATTGTGTATGGAAACGTACTGGGAGCCAATGTAGGTCTTTCAGAACCGGTGTTATATGGTCTCGGCAGCTGCTCCCAGTCCCCAGTCTAGCTGTTGCATTCTGGATTAGTTGTACTTTTCGAGTCACTTTCAAAGGTAGCCCCACGTAGAGCACATTGAAGGTATTGTGGCACCATTCACACAACAAGAACTACTTTGAAGATATCGACATTTTCAAAAGTAAGGGGTCCATGGCTTTGCTTTTGAAAAACAGGGAGTACACAGCACTTAGCTAATTGGGAACCACTATCTTAAGCTAGTATTTGAATCTGTGGTGCAACCGTTTTGGGAATACAGTGCACCATTCTGATTGCCTCAACTCAACAAGGGTATTATAGAGCTGGAGAAGTTTCAGAAACGTGCAACCAAAATGATCAGAAGGCCCAAAATGGCAGAAGGCCCTTGGAGCTGGACCTCAGTGACCGGGCTGAACGATGGGGGTGGAGACTCTCCTTCAGGTATACTGGGCCGAGGCTGTTTAATACTTGGGGTGGGGTAGCTCAGAGGCAAAACATCTCCTTTGCATGCATTAGGTCCCAGATTCAGTCTCCAGCATCTCCAAGCTGGACTGGGAATGTGCCCTGCTTGAAACCCTGGAGAGCAGCTGCCAGTCAGTGTAGAGAATACAGTGGTACCTCGGGTTACAGACACTTCAGGTTACAGATGCTTCAGGTTATTACAGACTCCACTAACCCAGAAATAGTACCTTGGGTTAAGAACTTTGCTTCAGGATGAGAACAGAAATCACGCCGCGGCAGTGCGGCAGACCCCATTAGCTAAAGGGGTACCTCAGGTTAAGAACAGTTTCAGGTTAAGAACGGATCTCCAGAACGAATTAAGTTCTTAACCCAAGGTACCACTGTACTGAAATAGATGGGCCAATGGTCTTGGTGTAAGGGAGCCTCCTATGTTCCTCCTCCTGGGTCATACCCTCCAACATTTTTCTGATGAAGATAGGGGTGTCCTATTCCATTTTTAATATTTTTTATTTATTTACACTATACCCCGCCCATCTGACTGTGTTGGCCCAGCCCAGCTTCTAACATATTTAAAACAACATGAAACATTAAAAACCTTCCATATACAGGGCTGCCTTCAGATGTCTTCTAAAGGTTGTATATTATCTCCTTGGCTCGGGGGGGGGGGGGGTCACATAACTCCATACCCGCCAACATTTCTCCGATGAAAATAGGGGCGTCCTAAGGAAAAGTGGGAAAAGTGCAACAGGTCATTTTTAATAAGGCCTGGGGCTGCAGTGGGCCGCCAAGTTTCACCTTCAGCAAAACATCAAGGCCCTGAACACTAGAGGAATCTTGAGGAATCATAGAATCATAGAGTTGGAAGAGACCACAAGGGCCATCCAGTCCAACCCCCTGCCAAGCAGGAAACACCATCAAAGCATTCTTGACATATGCCTGTCAAGCCTCTGCTTAAAGACTTCCAAAGAAGGAGACTCCACCACACTCCTTGGTAGCAAATTCCACTGCCGAACAGCTCTTACTGTCAGGAAGTTCTTCCTAATGTTTAGGTGGAATCTTCTTTCTTGTAGCTTGAATCCATTGCTCCGTGTCCGCTTCTCTGGAGCAGCAGAAAACAACCTTTCACCCTCCTCTATATGACATCCTTTTATATATTTGAACATGACTATCATATCACCCCTTAACCTTCTCTTCTCCAGGCTAAACATACCCAGCTCCCTGGGTATGAAGTCTCAAAGATGTCTGATAACGCCAGTGAAATTCACCAGCGGAATTCCAACCACCCTTAAATAGCTCAGTCTAGCCAAGCAAAGTGTTGACCGTTCATTTCCTTCCCTCTCCATTAGGCATTGCCTGCGTCCTCCCTCCTCACGGTTGCTTGGCTTTTACCGAGTGGTTAAGAAACCTGCCGCAAGAGGACAGAGCGACTATTTATTGGGACACAATCGGAGAATTGTGTGACAAGATGAACACAGTGTTGGACAGTGGAGAAAGGGGATCCACAGTCGAGGGCTGTGCTGTGTTTGAAACACAGTCTCCCCTCGACAATTACCTTCAATTAATGGTACATTGCACTAAGCATAAAATGAAGGTCAGGCCATTAAATCCATCGGCACTGCTTGGAAGCCTTCCAGTTCCACGTTAAACTATCCTAAATAGCTCGTGGTCACATTACATACTTATAACTTCATCGGCTCTATGAAGACAGAGGCTGCATGAGGTAGCAGAAAGAGTGTTGGCTTTCCGAGCGGATTCAAATCCCTGCTCACCCGTGAAACTCTCTCGATACACAGGGGTTAGCGGTTTCCTTTCTTTTCCTTAACAAGACATACATGGCGCTGGATTGTAATAAAACCTCAAAGCTGTTTGCAATAAAATCATCAATTAAAAAGCACCTTGTTTATTTCGTATTTATTTGTTCAGTTCATAAAATTAATACACCACTTGTTTGGAAACAAACAAACAAACAAACCCTCAAAGTGATTTGCAAAAATTCCTGAAGTTATATTTATAAGCCTTCCTTTTCCCAGACTGGGACTTGAGGTGATTTACACAATTTGAAACAACACAGATAAATGGCAAAAAGCTAAAACCACCTCAAAGATAACTGTTGAAAAGCAATGCGTTTTCTAACAGAATTGAAATAATTTGAAAACCAACCAACCAACCAATCTATGAGATGCAGATAATAAAAACAGCGCAGCACTGTTAAAAGCCCTTTCCTTTAAAAAGTCAAAAATAGCTAAATGCAACTATTTACAACATTCAAAAAAAAGTAATCAAAATGAATGATAAGCTAAAAACTGGATTAAAATGCACGATGACATTCTGCGTTTCTGGATATGCTGGCCTATTCAAAGGTGTTTTGAGAAGGCACTAAAGAGGATACAGCAAATGTACCTGCCTTCCAAATACAGAACAGGTGCTTTATGGCAAGGTGATCCGACAAGAAAACTGGTCTTTTCTTTTTGTTGTATATTTTAAAGATTCGAAATAAAGTCTTTTTTACTCAAAAAAAAAAAAAAGAGAAGAAAACTGGTCCCAGGCTGTTAAGACAGAATATTAACACCTCGAACTCAGTGTGATTGCAAATGGCAACCAGTGAAGGTCTCTGAGCACAGGTTGATTTTAGCTAGAGTGGTACCTTGGTTCTCAAACTTAATCCGTTCCGGAAGTCAGTTCCAAAACCAAAGCATTCCAAAACCAAGGTGCACTTTCCCATAGAATGTAATGCAAAATGGATTAATCCGTTCCAGACTTTTAAAAACAGCAATTTGACATGAATTTTACTATCTAATGAGACTATTGATTCTTAAAATGAAAGCAATAAACAATGTACTGTAGTCACACAATCAATCAATCAATCAGTAGCTGAACTGGGTTCCGCACAGTCACAAAAACGAAACAAAAAAGCCAAAAAAATGCAAAATAAATAGCAAAAACAGACAGACCTCAGCGTAACACTCAAATCGGAAGTGTGACACTCAAAACAGAGCATGTTCGGCTTCTGAAAAAGGTTCGCACACCGGGAAACTTACTTCCGGGTTTGCAGTGTTTTGGTTCCAAGTTGTTTGAGTACCAAAGTGTTTGACAACCAAGGTACCACTGTATATGAAGTTGCCGGGGGGGGGGAGTTTTATCCCCTCCCTCTGTACATGGTTCTTTCCCACACACCTGACACAACAACCCCATGAGGTAGGTGTGGCTGAGAGAGAGCACAACTTTCACAGCGTCACCTACCCGATAGTGAGCATCATGGCTCTATTCCCAGCCAAGAACTACAATTCCCAGTGTCCCCTGGGAAGAGGGGCTTGTTGTTAAAAGCACTCTGAGAACTGTTGGTCTGCGAGGGGGCACCCTCAACAAACTACAGCTCCCAGATTTATTTAGGGGAAGCCATGACTGTTTAAAGTGGTATATCCTTTGAAAGTGTTTCCTGAAGTTAAGAAAGTTTGGAGGAAGAAAATAACCCACCACTCCCATGGCATTAGAGTTTTGGATTGGCGTGGAAGACCTTGCTTATGGGACAAATTGATTGTGAGACCATGAGAGTTGGCTCGCAGATGGCAAGATGAGATTAAGTCCTGTGCAATGCAGCCCAGAAAGAGATTGCTATCGTTCTTCGAAGCTCACAAGCAAAGATCTTCACCCAGCAAGATTGCAGATAAAATATGAATATCTGCCTGAGTCGAACACGTGGGTGAGTTTCAAAGGATGTATGCTGCAGATTTTATCTAAAAATCTCACTACCCGCCCCTCTTTTTTTCGGGGGGGGGGGGAGGTACTTTGCCACTTCATTTTGATGACGCAGATTGTTTCCTACTACAGTTTTGCAGAATGTGAAAAGTTGCAATATTTGCCGTCTTGCTTTCAAAAGTCCTTTTCGGAGGAATTCAGGGCGGGTTTTTTAAAATTTCATTCCACTGAATATTCCCAGATACCTCCTCATTTGTGTTTCGCTCTATAGTTAAAGTCATTTCTAAAATTCATAGCTGATTAATTCTGGGATGTATTTGTCAACCAGTAGCGTTAATTTTAAATCATCATTATCACCATATGTGTGGGTCCAACAGGCCTTTAGCCACTAACTGGCTCTTTATGGCAGAGTCTTCCGAGGGCGGGTGTCACAGGCTGTCTGCTTTTAAATGATTTTAAGTGGGTCACTTATTTATTTGTGTGCTTTTAAATATTTAAATATTTACATTTATTGTGTGTTTTTAGTTGCATTTGCTTCAATTTGAGCTGTGATTTAGGTCCTGCACTGGGAGAAAGGCAGCATATAAAAACGAAAAAATAAATTAAATAATCTTAGTGATTGGTCACTGATATTGATCCCCCCTCTTCCCCTCTCCTTTCCCCTTATGTATCATATTTTTTGGGGGGATTGTAAGCTTGAAGGCAGGGACCTTTTTTGTTTTACCTGATTGTATCTAAGCCATTCTTGGAGCCCTTTGGGGTCCAAAATGCTCCTAAGCAATAGCCCACTTTCCCCCCAAGGAACTCAAGGTGTAGTGGACTCCTTGGGAAAGTGCTGGACTCTCCTTCCTGGGAATCAGCAAACTTTTTCAGCAGGGGGGGGGCAGACTATATTTTGAAAAAAAAATGAATGAATTCCTATGCCCCACAAATAACCCAGAGATACATTTTAAATAAAAGGGCATATTCTACTCATGTTAAAACACCAGACAGGCTCTACAAATAACCCAGAGATGCATTTTAAATAAAAGAACACATTCTACTCATGTAAAAACATGCTGATTCCCGGACCGTCTGCGGGCCAGATTTAGAAGGCGATTGGCCCGCATCCGGCCCCCGGGCCTTAGTTTGGAGACCCCTGCTTTAGGCTGTCTCTGATCAGATGTCTGTTCAAAGGCCCGCTCAGAACTGAAGTCTACTTTCAGTGAATCGCTTTGTCTCTTTCTCTCGGGGAGGAAGACGTTGCCTTCTTCTTTTTGGTACGTGGGGAATATTCAGCTGGCAACCCTCATAAATCAAATCATTATCATTAATAATCAAAGCGAGACAGTGGGAGAAATGGTGAATTAATCATGCCTGGCAGGAGAAGTACCTTTCCAGGAGCGCAGACACTGGCATATTAACAGGAGCAGAGAGAAGCCACACGTGAGCCATTTTCACACTCAAGGGGAACAACCGAAAGGGTGCTTCTCTCCTCCATCTCCACATGTTGGAGGCGAAAACATGGCACTCCCTTTGGACTCTGTGGCGGAAGCCAGCTACTTCCCGTTGCTTCATAGCAAGGCCATTCTCCCCCAAAAGTGGCAGACATGCAGAAGGCGAGGGGTTCAACCTATAGCATCTCCAGGTTGGGCTAGGGAAGACGCCATGTCTTGAGTCCAGAAGAACTGCTGCCAGTCACTGTGGGCAATATTGAACTAGATGGAACCCAATGGACTGCAGAAAGCAGCCAGGAACAGAGAGGCTTAGATGTTAGTCAGGGGAGAGCCGGCAGCTGCAGACTCCGGCTCTTCCTGACCTTGAGAGGCAAGCGGATAAGGCAGTACAGTGGTACCTTGGGCTACAAATGCTTCGGGTTACAAACTCCACTAACCTGGAAGTAGTACCTTGGGTTGAGAACTTTGCCCCAGGATGAGAACAGAAATTGCGGGGCGGCAGGGAGGCGGCAGCGGGAGGCCCCATTAGTGAAAGTGTACCTCAGGTTAAGAACAGTTTCGGATTAAGAACAGACCTCCAGAACAAATTAAGTTCGTAACCTGAGGTACCACTGTAGCTGAGAGCAGGCTGGAACACAGCCAGAGCTCGCAGGAAGTACAAACAGGCGTGAATAGGCTCAGAGGCAGCCTCTCGGAACAGGAAGTTGGAGCTGATCCACAAAGTCCGAAGAGTTGGTGAATGGGAGGGCTGCTAGATAGGAAGCAAAACAAGAGATGTAAGGATCGTATCTTGTTGACACCGGAAGGACTCTTCAGAAGGGTCATCTTGAGTAATGATGCCAGAGGCTTTGTTAGAGCTTTCTGGAGCAATAAATCCTCCTTTTTAATTACCTACACTTACTGTGTTATCAAGCTGAGGACCTGGACTCCTGACACTATAAGACATAAGACATCTTGCTGTTTTCCTATGTCTTCTTGTTGTTGTTTAGTCGTTTAGTCATGTCCGACTCTTCGTGACCCCATGGACCAGAGCACGCCAGGCACTCCTGTCTTGCCCTGCCTCCCGCAGTTTGGTCAAACTCATGTTCGTAGCTTCGAGAACACTGTCCAACCATCTTGTCCTCTGTCGTCCCCTTCTCCTAGTGCCCTCAATCTCTCCCAACATCAGGGTCTTTTCCAAGGATTCTTCTATGAATTCTATGAATTCTTCTCTATGATTCTTCTCTTCCTATGTCTATGCATGTGAAATTCACATCCCACCGAGACAGGGGTGGTACCTCCTGCCTCCCCACTGGAGGCGAAATGGGAAGTGTCGCTGTGCCACCCCACCGAAGCACCTCTTACCTAGGTTGCGTGATGGCAGTGCCAAGTGGCAGCAACGGTTTCATTTTAATAACTTGTATACTACTTAACATAACACAATCTCTAAGCAGTTCACACAAAGGACAACCAAAAAACCACAAGCATTTTTTAAAAAAATCTAAATATATAGTATCAAAATACAAAAAAGAATCCAGAAAAACATTACACAAAACATTAAAACAGAAATTATGGAAATTATGTTCGTGGGCTGTTACAATGCTTTGAAGAGAAGGCACAGTGAAGCCATGTTCAAACCCAACTTCACAAACAATGGTTTGAATTTGGCTCAGTTCAAACAAGCCATAGTTGATCTTAACTTCAGCGTACTGGTCAGTATGTTAGTGACAAAGTAAGATTACTGAAAAACAGAGGTGAAAGCTTCCAATTTGTTCCTTGAGGCTGCAGGACAAGGGAAGCAGACAAACTTGGTTTAATCATGACTTCCAAACCACTTCATTATCAAAGGCTTATGGACTAAAAACCTTCCTGCACACAACAACAACAACAACAACAACAACAACAACAACAACCTATTTATACCCCACCCATGTGGCTGGGTTCCCCCAGCCACTCTGATGGCAGCTTCTGGCGAGATCTCATAAGATTTCGGCAAGATCTTGTGAGATTTCAGTGAGATCTTCCTGGAAATCATTGCTGATGCCCGCACTGCTTCTTTGGCAGAGATGGGCAAGTGGGGCTTCCACTGCCTGAGGCAGCTGGTTCAGCTCGCCTCATGGGTGAGCCGGCCCTGGGCAGAGACCTTCATGTCCATTGGCCAAACCTTTTTTCTTAATCGTACTTTTATGTTCCGGGTGCCTTCTACCAGGGCAGACTATTGGCTCACCTAGCTCAGGGCAGCCTAAACTGACTAGCAGGAGCTCTTCAAGGCTTCAGACAGGGATCTCTCCCAGCCCAGCCTGGAGGTGCTGAGGATCGAACCTGAGACCTTCTGCATGCATAGAAGGTGATCTTATGCTGAGCTGCAATACCCCAGTGATCCAAAGGCGAAATAGTGATTCAAAGCATCAGCCGTTCCGAAAGAAATGCCCTCTGAATGTCACGGCAGACCCGCAATATCAGTAATAACCATAGTTCGCTGGGCTGTACTCTGGAAGACAAAATAATTCATTCTTTTGTTGTGACAGAATGATGGCTTCACTGCCTGGCTGTACTAATTGAAGTGAGGGGGACCCTGCAAGGGAGGGAGAGAGATATGGTTTTTTGTTTGTCTTATATCACTAACGAGTTTTTGTCATTGCTGCCTTTCTTGTAAAGCAAAGTATAATTGTGCAGCATAAAATGTCAGCAGGGTTAGCAGTAAATTAAGACATGAGAGGATATAAATCAAAGCAGGTGTCAATATCCAGAGCCGGTCCAAGGCATTCTGCTGCCTGAGGCAGAGGACAAGATGCACAGGCAGGTACGAAAGAGATGTTTAAAATGGTATAAAGAAAATGGATAGGGAGGTGTTCTGCCCCCTTTCTAATAATACTAGACCTTGTGGACATCCCAGGAAGTTGAATGTGGAAAGAATCAGAACAGACAAATGGAAGGACATCACGCAGCACACAATTAAACTACTGGTATGAGATTCACTCCTTACAGATGTAGTAATGGGTATCACCCATTTAAAAGAGGATCAGGCAGGCAGATGAAGATGATGGAGTTTATGGAACTGGCTGAGATGACCAGAAGAATCCGCAACCGGGGAGAGGAAGCGACAGAAGAAGAATGGAAAGATTTTAAGTTATATTTAAAAATATATATGCAAAAGTAACATATTAAGATCAGAATTAGGCTGTAAATAAACTGTGGAATTTATGAATATGTTAAGTGAAAGGAGTAAAATAAGATTATACAAGGTGATTAAAATGGTTTAGAAATTGCTAAAGTATAAGTTTGCCAAGAACCACAGGGGAAGGGAACCCAAGGGGGTCCCCATATATAATGTGAATGAACAAAGGAATAAGTAATTTTAATTGTGTGTTTTTTCCTTTTTCCTTTTTTCTTTTTTTCTGTATAGTGTTATTGTTGTAGTTTTTTTTTTCTTGTGTCTTCTTCTTTATATTTTGAAAAAATTCTAATAAAAATTATTATAAAAAAATAATAAAAGAGGATCAGGCTAATTCATGGAGGATACAGCTACCAGTGGCTACTGGTGATGTTCCACCTCCACTTTTGGAGACCACATGCCTCTGAATTCCAGTTGCTGGGAACTGCAACTGGGGGAACTGTTATTGCATTCAGGTCCTGCTTTCCATAGTCTTGGTCACTGGGAGAACATGATGCTGGACTAGATGAGCCCTTACTCTGATCTGGCTGGGCTCTTTTTATGTCCTCCCTCCCTTTAATATACTATTTTGGCCTGAATATAAGCTACACCCGAATATAAGCCTCACCTTTAAAATTCAAGGGGGAAAAGACAATACCCGAATATAAGCCGCTCCCTTAAAATTCCACAGGCACTCACACCCATTCTGTTTTACCGTATGGCTGTTTCAGCAGTGATTTCGTGAAAGCCATTTTTTGTAAAGGTCACGAATTTAAGCCGCACTTTAACTTTTCACAGTCGGAATTTGAGGGGGAAATGAGGCTTAGATTCAGGCCAATACGGTAATTTTTTAATTAAATTTTCTGTTTTACACTTTAGAATATTCATTTAAACAACCTTAAAATGTCAATGACTTCCCTTCTCCTCTTTCCATGGTTCATTTGGCATATCATAAATCCCTGCATTTCTTACATAAACTAAACCATTCGGTATTCCATTATTACATCCATCAAAACTTATTTACACTGCTGAATTTATCTTAATGCTGCCCATGTTTTCTAATATATACAATTCCCCCCTGTATATTCAATAAACATTTTCCAATCTTCTTTAAACGTATGTTCTTCTTGTTCTCTTATTCTATATGTTAGGTCCACAAGCTGCACCTATTCCATCAGTTTGTTGCCATTCTTGGGCTAACAAAACATGGGCTGCAGTGGTGGCATACATAAATAACCTTTTTTTGACAGCTGGGAATTTCCGCCTGAATTATCCCCAACAAACAGGACTCTGGTTTTCTTGGGAAAGTGCTTCTAAACATTCCCCCCCCCCCAATTCACTATGGATTATTACCCAATACTCTTTTACCCTTTTACAGGTCCATCCCATATGGAAGAACGTACCCTCAACCTCATTGCATCTCCCGAGAGATATGTCCTTCTGCCTGCCTCCCGTTTGATGCATGGAAGAAAATTGGGCAGGGTTGGCTCTTGCTTCCAGACTGATGATGCGACAACATCCGTCATTGGCTGGCTAGTGAGGAAGGCCGTGCGACAACACACAGCTGTCCTCCTCTCTCCCTGCCCTGCAACATACTGTGCCGCCTCCCTCTGCCTAATGGTAGGGCCGGGCCGGCTAATGAAAGGACGTCTGGTTAGGTTCTCTGAATGTGTGTGGGAAAGTGGTGGTGATGTCTTGGTTCACCTTTTAAAAAAGTAGCAGATAAAGTGCCAGGGGGGTGTCAAGCTGTTTCTGAGACATCTGAAAAGAAGAAGGTAAAAGAGATGGAAAGATGATAAAGTCCCTACCAGAGAAGAATGGCAGATCAAGTTGGTGGATTATATTGAAATGGCTAAAATGACTGGAAGAATCAGAAATCAGGAGGACAAAATTTTTAATAAGGAATTGGGGGGTTATAATTTATGTTAAAAACCCATTGTATACAGTTAAAATTGTTAGTAGGATTTAATCGTGTCCTCCCTTAAAGAGGGCATGTGTTGTGGTGCGACCTGGCAACCAAATGCTGTGTTGTGGGAGGGTACGATTGGATAGCCACAACACCCTATTGGTAAGTCCCTTGTTGCTGGGTTGAATCAGGCCAATGGGACGCTAGCCAAACTGATCAAGGGGCCGTTATATGCCCATGCACGTGACCCAGAGCTTCTTCTTTTGGTCAGTGCATTGGAACACCCGCCCACCTCTCCCTATTTTTAGGTCTTGTGCACTTGACCTTGCTATGCCGTCGTGTGTCGTCTGTCATTGGGACAGGGGCACAGAAGGAATTTTCCCCACTTGGCTGATTGGCTGGTGCCACTTGGGTTTCACCCGCCACATAGCAAATCGCCACAACTTGTAAGGTTGTGGATAGGCTCTGGTTCAGATGATAGGGATGGGGGAACACTCTCGCCATCCCTATGTGAAGGGTATCCTGTTAAAGGAATTCAGGGACTCAATGGTTTGGTCAACCCTGAGTGGGGTTGTGCCCGTGCCTGAGTCCAGGGGGACATCTGGGTGGTGGACATAGCATGTCCCCGGCTTTCTGCCATTCCAGGTGTTTACCCTTGGCTGACCTACCTGGTGTCCTGGGTCAGCGCTACCTGCAAGGGTGCAGGGAGCTAGTCGAACCAGAGCCTATGCAGCCACTCACTTTCTGCAATCAATAAAGTTGTGGCCTAAATTCTGCCAAAAACCAAACCAAAATTTGAGTCTTGTCTGAATTTATTTAAGGGGGGGAGGTTTAAAGGTCTAAATACACAAATGGGGAATTTTGGACACAATGGAGAGGTAACAGATTTGGATTATTATAAGAGATGCAGGAGGAAATTGTCAGAGGGCCTGGTATGGCTACTCTAGAGTAACGACTCCAGCATGGTCTTTTAAGGCTTTTATTAAGTGCTGACTATTTACAGTGTGCAGAGCAATAAAAATGCATCCTTAAGGTGAGGTGTCAGAACTCCCGAATGGCGATTGGCGCGTTTTCTTCCAGCACCACAACTTTGGCAGACCCAACCTCTTCCCCCTACGTTTGCGTCGCAATTCGGGAGTTGGGGGGATTGGCCTCCCCCCCGTGCGTCCAACTTCCTGTCCCACCTGAGGCATGGGCTCCACAACCCTGCCTGAGCCTCGGACACCACTTCCTGACTCTCCGCTGGAGGCAGAGCTCTCCTTACTCTCTCCAGCGCTTGGTGATGGGCTGGAACTTAAGATGGGAGGGACTTCCCTGTATCCCTTGTCCCTCACAGAAATGATTAACAATAGGACCCACAAAGGGGAGGAGGGAAGTTCAGGAAATTCTTTGGAATCTTGATTCTATGTTGTAGGTTGGATGAAGGTAAAGGGTAAAGGGACCCCTGACCATTAGGTCCAGTCACAGAAGACTCTGGGGTTGCGGCGCTCATCTCGCTTTACTGGCCGAGGGAGCCGGCGTACAGCTTCTGGGTCATGTGCTCACTGGAAGGACAGATCCTGAAGCTGAGGCTCCAATACTTTGGCCACCTCGTGAGAAGAGAAGACTCCCTGGAAAAGACCCTGATGTTGGGAAAGATTGAGGGCACAAGTAGAAGGGGACGACAGAGGATGAGATGGTTGGACAGTGTTCTTGAAGCTACGAACATGAGTCTGACCAAACTGCGGGAGGCAGTGCAAGACAGGAGTGCCTGGCATGCTCTGGTCCATGGGGTCACGAAAAGTCGGACATGACTAAATGACTAAACAACAACAACATGCCATTTTCTGATAGGAATGTTTAGTACTTCCGCTCTTGGAAATATTATAAATCAAGCACAGTTTAGTACTCACCTGACCCTCAATATTCCAAGACTGATGGTACCAAAGACTGTTGGGGGGGGGAGGCCAAAATGGCACAGAACCCCCCCCAATCTCATCCCATATATGTTTAGACCAGGCACCCCCAAACGTTGGGCCTCCAGATGTTTTGGACTGCAATTCCCATCTTCCCCGACCACTGGTCCTGTTAGCTAGGGATCATGGGAGTTGTAGGCCAAAACATCTGGAGGGCCGCAGTTTGGGGATGCCTGGTTTAGACCAGGGGTCCCCAGACTTACCGTGCGGCGGGCCGGTGCCCGCCGCGCCGACCGCGCAGTGGGCCGGAGGGTAGGGGAGTGCGCGCGCAGCGGGCCGGAGGGCGGGGGAGTGTGCGCCCGTGCGCATGCGCACACGCACACGCGCGGGGGGAAAATCGCCGAAAATCGCTTGTGCGCATGCGTATGGGCCTCCCCCGACCCGGAAGTGCACCAGAAATGACCTCTTCCGGGTCGGGAGAGGCCCATACGCATGCGCACAAAGGATTTTCGGCGATTTTTTGCCGGCTTTTTAGATCGTCGCTGCGCCGCGCGCCGTGAGAGCGGGCGGCGGCAGCGGGCGGCGGGGGTCGTCGCGGGCCGGATTGGAAGGCCGATTGGGCCGCATCCGGCCCGGGGGCCGTAGTTTGGGGACCCCTGGTTTAGACTATCAGAAAAATGGGTGTGCCTTCCCCACCCCTGTTCCAAGAAGAAAGACCTGAATTATTCAAACACCGTAGCCACAATGGTTTTGTATTACTTACTTAAATTGGGACAGTCTTGGTTTAGTTTCATGAATGGCAATCTGCATTTCGTTTAGGGAAATATGAATGTCAGCTTTCTCAAGCAGGTGCTGTTCAGGTGCTTCGAAATGCAGCTCACAATAACCTCAGCCTGCATAGCCATCCTCGCCGAGACTGATGGGAGTTCTGGTTCAAAATATCTGGAGCAGCCCAGGAACTCTTTGCCACATGTGTGACAAATACTGGATGCTAAGGTTAATTCTAGTGCCCTCATAGATGTGTTTTGAGGGGGAAAGTATTTTCTTTCACTTCTATCACACCTTTCTTCCATCACAGAAGCCAAAGCATTCAGGCACTGACCCCATGTGCTTTCAGACCATATTCTGGGACACAAAACTTTGATGAAGCTTTTCCGATGGTAGGCTATATGTTCTTCTTAAAGGTAAAGGGGCCCCTGACTATCAGGTCCAGTCGTGTCCGACTCTGGGGTTGCGGCGCTCATCTCGCTCTATAGGCCAACGGAGCCGGCGTTTGTCTGAAGACAGCTTCCGGGTCATGTGGCCAGCATGACAAAGCTGTTTCTGGCGAACCAGAGCAGTGCACGGAAACGCCGTTTACCTTCCCGCTGGAGCGGTCCCTATTTATCTACTTGCACTTTTGATGTGCTTTCGAACTGCTAGGTGGGCAAGAGCTGGGACTGAGCAACGGGAGCTCACCCCGTTGCAGGGATTCGAACCGCCGACCTTCTGATCAGCAAGCCATAGGCTCTGTGGTTTAACCCATGGCGCCACCTGGGTCCCTCTTCTTAACAATGTTCTTCTTAACAATGCATAATAAAAGTTTATAAAAATTATGCATGGTATAGAGAAAAAAACATAGAAGTTTTTTTTTCTTTCTCTTCCCTCAATCATAACATTATAAATTGTGGACATTTGCTGAAGCTGAATGCTGGAAGATTCATATTTTTAATGCTTTATTGAAATTAAAAGGAAACAACAAACAAAAGGTTTGTCCAGAAAAAGGAAAAGGAAATGGTAATATTTGTTACATCCAATCACAATAAGTTCTTCTTGCATTTCTAATGACTTCCCGTCACCCCATCATGCATCTACCTCTTAATCTAACACACTGTTTGTTTTCATTTTCTTTTGTTAATTTTCATCAGTAATATAGTCTCTTATAATTATCCATCATACCACAGAAGTCATTCGAGGCCTGCGAATGCTGGAAGATTCACATAAAAGAAAGCCTTCCTAGTTAAACTACGGAACTCCCTCCCGCAGGAGGCAGTGATGGCCACCAAACTAGATGGCTCGAAAAGAGGATCGGATCCATTCATGGAGGAGAGGGATATTGATGGCTGCCAGGCATAATGGCTATGTTCTGGCTCCGCAGTTGGAGGCAGCAATGTTCCTGAATACCAGTTGCTGGAAATCACAGAAGAGAGCTGCTCTTGTGCTTGAATCCTGCTTGCGTGTTTCCTATAGTCATCTGGTTGGCCATTGTGAGATCAGGATGCTGGACTAGATGGGCCATTGGCCTGATCCAGCAAGGCAAGCTCTTCTTCTTATGTTCTTATGCAAGACGGGCTCGCCCACGTTCTGGGTTGTCCACGTGGAAAACAAGAACAAGAAAGGCCAAATGAAGAATGAAATTGCTTCTCTTCCTTGCTCCTTTTTCGCTCCCAAAGAGCAGGCGCAGCTACTGGAGGCACAAATGTCCTCGGCAGCTGTTTCCGCCTCGCGCTGTAAATACAATTATGCATTCTCGTCATGACTAATTAACGTTCCTGATTCAAGGAGATACAAGGTAGATTTGCATTCCACGTGTTACTGAATAACCTCCGTGTGTAATATCGCCTCCCTCCCCGGGCCTTTGTGGAGCTGCAGAGCTGGGAGCAGCGGAGGTTCTCCCTCGGAGCTTCACGTCAGGCTTGCATGACCAGCGAGTCAACAGGCTGGCACAGCAAACCACCCACACATTGGGGTCTGTCCAACGTGTGACAATGGACCCGAGCTCGTTGTTGTTGTTGTTGTTGTTATTGTTGTTGTTGTTTTATTTTCTCAGGCAGGCTGAGCAGATCTGCCAAGCTTTTTTGTCCTCTCCTACATGACGCAGGTGGCGCTGTGGGTTAAATCACAGAGTCTAGGGCTTGCTGATCAGAAGGTCAGCGGTTCGAATCCCTGGAACGGGGTGAGCTCCTGTTGTTCGGTCCCAGCTCCTGCCCACCTAGCAGTTCGAAAGCACATAAAAGTGCAAGTAGATAAATAGGGGGGAAGTTAAACGGCGTTTCCGTGCTCTGCTCTGGTTCGCCAGAAGCAGCTTTGTCATGCTGGCCACATGACCCGGAAGCTGTCTGCGGACAAACGCCGGCTCCCTCGGCCTATAGAGCGAGATGAGCGCCGCAACCCCAGAGTCGGTCACGACTGGACCTGATGGTCAGGGGCCCCTTTACCTTTACCTTTACATGACATAGGAAGCTGCCTTATGCCTAGCCAGACCTCTAAGTGGCAGTCATTGAATCACAGAGTCGTAGAATAGAAAGGGATCCCAAGGGTCATCTAGTCCAACCCTCTGCAATTCAGAGTCTCTGATTATTATTAGAATTTGTTAGTTGCTTTAGTGGGTCCAACTGTTTCTGCATGTGCTGTAGAGGGATTTGAGGGGCAGCTCGGTCTCGTCAACGTGGGAAGGTAGCCCATCTCGGAGAAGGAGAACTTTGATCCAAAAGCTTCACTGCCTTGCGGGATATCTTCAGGAGAAGAAAAGGCTCAGGAGTAATCCCTGCACAAATCCAGAATGGAGTCCCTAATACAACTGGATTGCTCCTTGTATGTCTCCTTCTGGCAACTCCTGCAGCCAAGCTGGTGCCAAACGTCTTGCTCTGCTTTCCTTTGGACCCCATCACTGAGGCCAAGAAGAGGGTCTTGTCATCTGGGCAGCCCAGGACCCCCATACACACTGACCAGGCTTGCGCCCTGCAGAGGTCACTTCAGTGCTGCTAACGCAGCGGTTTGACTTCACCTTTGGAAAAGTGCTCCATTGTCTCTTGAGCCAGATGGAAGCCGACAGCAAGATCTTGCCCAGGGCAGCCCAAAACAACTCACAAACAACCAGAGTACTGAACCTGGGAACTAATGTCTTGAGATTAGGAACCATATACAACATTCGCACTCCGTGTGTGCAGAGCCTCGAGCCAAGTGAGTCCTTTGACAGCTGAGTTTGCTCCCATGATCCTTTGCAGCTTGCTGGGCCAGGCGGCCATAGTAGCCCCTCCGTTGCTTTATATACGGTAATTGGCCGCTGCTACTCTCAGCATCTTACATGACCCAAACCCTGAAGAGATTTCTTCTGAGGGTGAGCGGCCTGGGGGAGGTCCCCAGGGCCAGACAGAGAGGGCTTTGGCCCCTGAGCGGAGCCGTCTTTCCGATTGGGCTTACTGGCGCGTTGCGCCAGGGGACTGGCCTCTCAGGGCACCCCAGCGAGTGGGGGGGGGGAGCTGTGCAGCTTTGCCGGCAGCCTCCCCTTTCCCTGCACGCCCGCCAGCTTTGCCCTGTCAACCATATGGCTGGCGGGCATGCAGCTTGCCTCCCAAGCCTTGGTGGGAGGAGAGCAATCCCTGAAGAGGTTTGGGAAAACGTCGACAACTCTGGGAAATGGGGGGGGTGGACACCACGGTGACGGATATGCTTAAGGTGGCCCTGCCCCTGAGCTTGAGAGACCCCGTCCCTGAACAACAGTGATCTTTGAACTTGGTAGGCTTTCTTTCTTTGTTTTATCATTGCATTTTCTTACATTTGTACCCCAGCTTTCTTCCATCATAGAAGCCAAGATGGCGTACCTTTGGTTCCAAGGTAGTCACCCATCACGCCACAACCTAGACACAAACATGCTCTAGAACAGAGGATAGAACCGCCTTTCAGCTGCACCACCAGCCGGAAGGTCTACTTCTTTGCTCCCCAAAAGGGATCTAATTTATTTGCCTGTTTACTTGCTACTGATAGTCATTTGCCGGCTTGCTAAACCTTGCTGTATTGGCTGAACCTTTAATGACCTTTACATTCCACAATCTAATTTGATCGTGTACCAGCACATGCAGCCGACACAAATGGATGCTGATATTTGGCCAGTCTTCACATCTCATAGATAAGAAATGATCTGTCAGTGTCACTAACAAGTCCTGGGCCTCACACATAGTATGTTGCGCACCGTACATAATGCGTACTCACTCATGAATAGGCAACATGCGTAGTCTTTGCCGTATCAAGGAAGTGGAACTCTGGCGCCCTCTATGGGAGATCACAGGCACAAGGAATGGAGCTATGCAGAGCTGAGGAAGCTGCCTTTTAATTTTTTTTAGAGGTTCTGACGTAAAGCTGGGAAATTTTGTAACCCAGTGTCCTGGTCCATTCATCAGAAGTCACACCCATCTCTCATTTTGAAAAAAAAAGGAAATTTAAAAATGAATATGCTATGCCTTACCTGGTACAGGGCCTGCTTGTTTAGAGCATGGGTGGGGAATCTGCAGCCCCCCCAAATGACAATGGACTCTACCTTCCATCACCCCTGACCATGATCCTTGCTGGTTGGGGCTGATGGGAGTGGGAATCCTCACATCTGTTTTTGGGAGAAAGCCCTTTGCACACTGAATTTTCTGTTAAGGAACTCAGAACACCACAGTACCTCAAGGCCCACCTCTCCCTGTCTGAACTGATTCAGACCCTGCGATAATCATCAGAGGGGCTTCTTCATGTGCCTCCTCCGTGAGAGGTCCAGAGGGTTGCAACATGAGAACAGGCCTTTTCTGTGGTGGCTCCCCGTTTGTGGAATGCTCTCCCCCCCCCAGGGAGGTTCGTCTGGCGCCTTTGTTACACATCTTTAGGTGCCAGGAAAAAAACATTTCTCTAAAACCAGGCCTTTGGCTGATTAAACAATCTATGGCCTTTTGTTTGTGGGAGCGGGGATTATTGGTTTGTTTTTGTTTATTATGTGTTTTGTGTTCTCATCTTGTATTTTTATGTTGTGGACTGCCCTGTGGTCTTCGGGCAGTATCCAAATTGAATAAGCAAACAAGCAAGCCACATCTACAATTGAAGCCTGGCATCAACAGAGAATTGTGGGTCATGTTCTAGGAGGGGCACTGAATTTCCCCAGGGCACAGTCTCAGGCTTACTATTGTGCCTTACCTTCCAAGTCCCGGACTGCAGAATCCGGGACCGGCAACCTGGTGTTGTTTTGCCCTTCTATGGGCACAAAAAATGGCCACTGCCGGCTTCGAAAGTCGCTTCTACGCATGTCAGGAAGTGCGTCGACGCAACTTCCGGTGTCGCTCTGCCCATCTATGGGCACCAAAAATGGCCGACGACGACACCGGAAGTCACGTCTATGCACTTCCGGACATGCGTAGATGCGACTTTTGAAGCCGGTGGCAGCCATTTTTGGTGCCCATAGAAGGGCAAATCAGAAAGAAAAAAAATGGCCGCCGGCAGGAGAAAATAACGGAGAAAAACGGGAGACGAAGTGATACGGGGGACCACCGGGAAAAGGTAAGTAAAAACGGGGGTTTCCCGGGGAAAACGGGGTACTTGGCAGCTATGTATTGTGCAACAGCAGAGGCAGGGACCCTCTGGCCCACCAGCCTAAGTAGGTCTCACCGGAAAGAGGCTATTGTAGGATTGGCAAAGGTTCAGAAAAGGGCAAGGAGTGACTGCTCTATGAGTGCAAGGCAAGGCACTACAAGCATCGAACCAGCCAAATGCCTCTGGGAAGCGCAAGATCAGGACCACCCATCATTTTATATACCTGTACCATGTCTCCTCTTTCTCAGGTGGCATTCAGAGGAAACAGGAAAGACTAAACATAGGCAGCGTGGCCAGTAACCATTGATAGCTATTGTTGTTGTTGTTGTTTAGTCGTTTAGTCGTGTCCGACTCTTCGTGACCCCATGGACCATAGCACGCCAGGCACTCCTGTCTTGCACTGCCTCCCGCAGTTTGGTCAAACTCATGTTCGTAGCTTCGAGAACACTGTCCAACCATCTTGTCCTCTGTCGTCCCCTTCTCCTAGTGCCCTCAATCTTTCCCAACATCAGGGTCTTTTCCAAGGATTCTTCTCTTCTCATGAGGTGGCCAAAGTATTGGAGCCTCAGCTTCACGATCTGTCCTTCCAGTGAGCACTCAGGGCTGATTTCCTTCAGAATGGATAGGTTTGATCTTCTTGCAGTCCATGGGACTCTCAAGAGTCTCCTCCAGCACCATAATTCAAAAGCATCAATTCTTTGGCGATCAGCCTTCTTTATGGTCCAGCTCTCACTTCCATACATCACTACTGGGAAAACCATAGCTTTAACTATACGGACCTTTGTCGGCAAGGTGATGTCTCTGCTTTTTAAGATGCTGTCTAGGTTTGTCATTGCTTTTCTTCCAAGAAGCAGGCGTCTTTTAATTTCGTGACTGCTGTCACCATCTGCAGTGATCAAGGAGCCCAAGAAAGTAAAATCTCTCACTGCCTCCATTTCTTCCCCTTCTATTTGCCAGGAGGTGATGGGACCAGTGGCCATGATCTTGGTTTTTTTGATGTTGAGCTTCAGACCATATTTTGCGCTCTCCTCTTTCACCCTCATTAAAAGGTTATTTAATTCCTCCTCACTTTCTGCCATCAAGGTTGTGTCATCTGCATATCTGAGGTTGTTGATATTTCTTCCAGCAATCTTAATTCCGGCTTGGGATTCATCTAGTCCAGCCTTTCGCATGATGAATTCTGCATATAAGTTAAATAAGCAGGGAGACAATATACAACCTTGTCGTACTCCTTTCCCAATTTTGAACCAATCAGTTGTTCCGTATCCAGTTCTAACTGTAGCTTCTTGTCCCACATAGAGATTTCTCAGGAGACAGATGAGGTGATCAGGCACTCCCATTTCTTTAAGAACTTGCCATAGTTTGCTGTGGTCGACACAGTCAAAGGCTTTTGCATAGTCAATGAAGCAGAAGTAGACGTTTTTCTGGAACTCTCTAGCTTTCTCCATAATCCAGCGCATGTTTGCTATTTGGTCTCTGGTTCCTCTGCCCTTTCGGAATCCAGCTTGCACTTCTGGGAGTTCTCGGTCCACATACTGCCTAAGCCTGCCTTGTAGAATTTTAAGCATAACCTTGCTAGCGTGTGAAATGAGCGCAATTGTGCGGTAGTTGCAGCATTCTTTGGCACTGCCATTCTTTGGAATTGGGATGTAGACTGATCTTCTCCAATCCTCTGGCCATTGCTGAGTTTTCCAAACTTGCTGGCATATTGGGTGTAGCACCTTAACAGCATCATCTTTTAAAATTTTAAACAGTTCAGCTGGAATATCATCACTTCCACTGGCCTTGTTATTAGCAGTGCTTTCTAAGGCCCATTTGACTTCACTCTCCAAGATGTCTGGCTCAAGGTCAGCAACCACACTACCTGAGGTGTACGAGACCTCCATATCTTTCTGGTATAATTCCTCTGTGTATTCTTGCCACCTCTTCTTGATGTCTTCTGCTTCTGTTAGGTCCTTACCACTTTTGTCCTTGATAGCTATAGTCTCCCTGAATAAGCCTAATCCTCTTTCAAAGCCCTCCAAATTGGAGCCGTTTTATGGGAACAAATTCCATGGTTTAATTTTGGTATGTCCTGGCTCTTCCAACATTCAATTTCGTTGAATGTCCCCGAGTGCTAGTATTATGGGAGAGGGAGAAAACTCAAGGGCGTAAGATGAGTCTGCTGACTCAGGTCACAAGCCCATCAAGTCCACCATCTTATTCTCACAGTGGCTGACCAGATGCCTGTGGGAAGCCCGCGAGCATCTCTTCACCCACTTTCACCACTCCATCAATCATTTACAAACCTCTTACTCAACTTTTCTTTAAATGGGACAGCCCCTGATGTTGTAACCATGGGTCACAGGGGAATTTCCCCACCGCTTTGATCATTTTGGTGGCACGTTTCTGAAACTTCTCCAGCTCTATAATACCCTTGTTGAGTTGAGGCAATCAGAATGGTGTACTGTAGTCCCAAAGCGGTTGCGCCATTGATTCAGATACTAACTTAAGTTCCCAATTAGCTAAGTGCTGCGTACTCCCTGCTTTTCAAAAGCCAAGCCATGGACTCCCTACTTTTGAAAATGTTGATATCTTCAAAGTAGTTCTTCTTGTGTGAATAGTGGCCCCAGTACCTTCAATGCGCTCTTCGCGGGGCTACCTTTGAAAGTGACTCGAAAAGTACAACTAATCCAGAATGCGACAGCTAGACTGGGGACTGGGAGTGGCTGCCGAGACCATATAACACCGGTTCTGAAAGACCTACATTGGTTCCCAGTACGTTTCCATGCACAATTCAAAGTGTTGGTGGTGACCTTTAAAGCCCTAAACAGCCTCGGCCCAGTTTATGTGAAGGAGCGTCTCTACCCCCATCATTCAGCCCAGACACTGAGGTCCAGCTCTGAGGGCCTTCTGGCGGTTCCCTCACTGCGAGAAGTGACGCTACAGGGAACCAGGCAGAGGGCCTTCTCGGTAGTAGCACCCGCCCTGTGGAACGCCCTCCCATCACATGTCAAAGTAAAAAAACAACCACCTGACTTTTAGAAGACATCTAAAGGCAGCCCTGTTTAGGCAAGTTTTTAATGACTGGTGCTTTAATGTATTTTAAATCTTTTATTGGAAACCGCCCAGAGTGGCTGGGGAAACCCAGCCAGATGGATGGGGTATAAATAATAAATTATTATTATATTATTGTTATTCTAACATGTCCCAGAGCAATACTGGGCCATGTGTCTTCCAGACTGTTTTGGGGCACTGGGATCTTGCACGAGACATGTGCTAGCCATGATCTCACACATTTTTGGGGCCCTTTATCAAATCGTCTTAATGGCCTTGAATGCAAAAGGTCTCAGGTTCTGAGTCCAGTATCCTCAGGTAGGACTTGGAGAGACTTTGCCTGGCGCTCTTGAGATACTGTCAGCATACACAATATTGAGATAGATGGACCAATGGTCTGACTTGGTCCTATGTTCCTACTGTCAAAAGTTTGTATGTATGCCGCTAGTAGCCAAAATGTGTGAAAAGGATAATGCTCAAGGTGCTGGGAATCCCATAATACTCTTAGGGCTACCCAGAATCTTATACAGTGGAATCTTGTTTCTCAAACACCTTGGTACTCGAACATCTCAGCTCCTGAACACCAAAAACCCAGAAGTAAGTGTTCCGGTTTTCAAACATTTTTTGGAAGCCGAACGTCTAATGTGATTGTTGGCTATTGTTTCCGGGGCGCCAATCGGAAGCCGTGCCTTGGTTTTCAAACATTTCTGAAGTCGAACGGACTTCTGGAACAGATTAAGTTCGAGAATCAAGGTACCACTGTATCTACACAAGATGGGCCTGCTTGTTGTTGTTTAGTTGTTTAGTCATGTCTGACTCTTCGTGACCCCATGGACCAGAGCATGCCAGGCACTCCTGTCTTCCACTGCCTCCCGCAGTTTGGTCAAACTCATTTTCGTAGCTTCGAGAACACTGTCCAACCATCTTGTCCTCTGTCGTCCCCTTCTCCTAGTGCCCTCAATCTTTCCCAACATCAGGGTCTTTTCCAGGGAGTCTTCTCTTCTCATGAGGTGATCAGCTTCAGGATCTGTCCTTCCAGTGAGCACTCAGGGCTGATTTCCTTAAGAATGGATAGGTTTGATCTTCTTGCAGTCCATGGGACTCTCAAGAGTCTCCTCCAGCACCAAAATTCAAAAGCATCAATTCTTCGGCGATCAGCCTTCTTTATGGTCCAGCTCTCACTTCCATACATTACTCCTGGGAAAACCATAGCTTTAACTATACGGACCTTTGTCAGCAATGTGATGTCTCTGCTTTTTAAGATGCTGTCTAGGTTTGTCATTGCTTTTCTCCCAAGAAGCAGGCGTCTTTTAATTTCCTGACTGCTGTCACCATCTGCAGTGATCAAGGAGCCCAAGAAAGTAAAATCTCTCACTGCCTCCATTTCTTCCCCTTCTATTTGCCAGGAGGTGATGGGACCAGTGGCCATGATTTTAGTTTTTTTGATGTTGAGCTTCAGACCATATTGTGCACTCTCCTCTTTCACCCTCATTAAGAGGTTTTTTAATTCCTTCTCACTTTCTGCCATCAAAGTTGTGTCATCAGCATATCTGAGGTTGATATTTCTTCTGGCAATCTTAATTCTGGCTTGGGATTCATCCAGTCCAGTCTTTCGCATGATGAATTCTGCATATAAATTAAATAAGTAGGGAGACAATATACAGCCTTGTCGTACTCCTTTCCCAATTTTGAACCAAACAGTTGTTCCATATCCAGTTCTAACCGTAACTTCTTGCCCTACATAGAGATTTCTCAGGAGACAGATGAGGTGATCAGGCACTCCCATTTCTTTAAGAACTTGCCATAGTTTGCTGTCGTCGACACAATCAAATGCTTTTGCGTAGTCAATGAAGCAGAAGTAGAAGGTTTTCTAGAACTCTCTAGCTTTCTCCATAATCCAACACATGTTTGCAATTTGGTCTCTGGTTCCTCTGCCCCTTCGAAATCCAGCTTGCACTTCTGGGAGTTCTCGGTCCACATACTGCTTAAGCCTGCCTTGTAGAATTTTAAGCATAACCTTGCTAGCGTGTGAAATAAGCACAATTGTGCGGTAGTTGGAGCATTCTTTGGCACTGCCCTTCTTTGGGATTGGGCCTGCTGGATAAGGCCAAAAGCCCACCTGGTCCAGCATGCTATTCTCAAAGTGATCAGCCACATACCTCTGGGAAACCCTTAAGCAGAATCTGAGTACAACAGTATTCTCCCCACTCCTGATTCCCAGGAAATGCATGCCCAGGCACAGTGAGCCCACAGACAGTGGAGGCTAAGGCATGGAAGATGCGAAAAAACTACAGGACAAACTTATTGGGGTTAAACAGGCCATAACTTTATTGATTACAGATGGGAGTAGGTTTGGGGGTAGGAATTGGGTGTGTATATACTGTAGTGAATTATCCAACCTGTCTGCTGGTTGATTATTTCTCAGGGTCAATCCTTTGACATACCTCAGATTGGGAAGTCCCTGCAAGATTGCCATTTTGTATGTGTGTGTGTGTGTGTGTGTGTGCATGTGCGTGCTGTGGCCCATCAGCCCCCATCTGGGCATCAGGACAGAAGCATCTCTCCTTTGCCCCCTTTAAGGGGGTGCCCCGATTTCTTGGAGCATGGGATAGGGCTCCCAACTCCCACCCATCCGTCTTGACTAAGGATCCAACCCAATGCCTTAGCTGCCAACAAGTTGTGACAATTGCTGTGAGGTAGGCAGGAGCCCCAGACAGGCCCAATTTGTCTGAAGGAGAATTCGCTCCTGGCCCCAAATAAAGTGACCAAATATTTCCTTAGCAAGTTTACCTTCGGGCAGAGCCATAACATGCAGTATAGGGGGAGAGGGTGGGGAACCCAACACTGACTGGGACGCAGAATCCCGGGCATGGCTGGCTTTATAGCCAGAGAGCTGAACCAGAGGGGGGAAGTTTTTCCTTTGGTCCACTACCCAAGCCACACCCTCAGCTCCCCCATGGAAAAGCTCTAGCAACTTTTGCAGTTGGTGGAGGAGGGTGTGACATCGTCCTCCAGCAGTGCAGGGAGCAGAATACCGCCCTGGCTTGGCCATAGTCATGCCGAGCCTCAATCACCGGCCCCTGCAGGCAGCTGGTAAGCTGACCCTAACATTCAAAGGCATACAGCTTCTGACAGCAGAGGTACCGCATAGCCAGTGATGCTAGTGGACAGTGTTAGCCTTAGCCTCCAAGGATCTGTCTAACCCATGGGTAGGCAAACTAAGGTGCAGGGGCCAGATCCAGCCCAATCGCCTTCTAAATCTGGCCCACGGGTGGTCCGGGAATCAGCGTGTTTTTACGTGAGTAGAAAGTGCCCTTTTATTTAAAATGCATCTCTGGGTTATTTGTGAGGCATAGGAATTCATTGTTGTTGTTTTTCAAAATATAGTCTGGCTCCCCACAAGGTCTGAGCGACAGTGGACCGGCCCCCTGCTGAAAAAGTTTGCTGACCCCTGGTCTAACCTCCTTTTAAAGGCATCCAAGTTGGTGGCCATCACTACATCATGTGGGAAAAAGTTCCATAGTTTAACTATGTAGAGTGGTACCTTGGTTCTCAAACTTAATCCGTTCCGGAAGTCCGTTCCAAAACCAAAGCGTTCAAAACCAAGGTGCGTTTTCCCGTAGAAAATAAAGCAAAATGGATTAATCCGTTCCAGACTTTCAAAAACAACCCCGAAAACACCAATTTAACATGAATCTTACTATCTAACGAGACCATTGATCCATAAAATGAAAGCAATAAACAATGTGCTGCAGTCACACAATCAATCAGTAGCTGAACTGGGTTCCACACAGTCACAAAAACCAAACAAAAAGAGCCGCAAAAACAAAAATGCAAAATAAATAGCAAAAACAGACAGACCTCAGTGTAACACTCAAAACGGAAGTGGGGCACTCAAAACGGAAGTGGGGCACTCAAATTGGAAGCGTAACATTCAAAACAGAGCAAGTTCGGTATCTGAAAAAAGTTCGCAAACCGGAACACTTACTTCTGGGTTTGCAGTGTTTGGGTTCCAAGTTGTTTGAGTACCAAGGCGTTTGAGAACCAAGGTACCACTGTACTGCACAAATAAGTCCTTTTCAATCCCTCAGTGTTTATCATTGGATGTCCTCAAGTACTAGCATTATGAGAAAGGGAGGAAATTATCCCTCTGTTCCACTTTCTCTCCATCATCCATGATTTTTATACCTCATACAAGTTGTTATGTCCGAACACAACCCTCCAGTAAGCAAGTATCCTGGATCTCAAGCAAGATGGTTGAGCTGGAGGAACTCATGAAGGGTCTGGGCTGATTTATGGTCCTGGAGTATGGAGTGCCCAGATATCTCCTGTGGGAACACACAGGAAGCACAGTGATAGCAAGGGTTGGGGAGGTTGGAAGATGTCCTGGTTAGAGATGGGAGTTTCTTTGGGATACCTAAGTTTGCCGGTCAGTCTGTTGACCACAACACAGTGCTGCTCTCACACGCATTTGAGTCAATATTATTGCATAAACAAACTGTGTGGAGAGGAAATCCATCCTTAATGGCCATGGGAGCAGAACTCATGAGGTAACCCTGAGAAATGGATGCTCTTTTCCCAGCCTTAGATGTGGGTGGATGCTTCAACCCGTGTTAATTAAAAAAAACCCTGCAGAATACAGAATGAGACACTTTTTAAAAACTACCTTACACCACCCTCTGGCAAATGGAGAATGTAATTAAACAAATACCACAGAGTGGGTGGCTGCACCAAGCACCTGGTTGGTATGGCGTATGTCTGTAGGAGGCAAGAAGCTGAACTATCCTCCCATCTCCCAGAAAAGTGGGTCACTGTGTCTGATCTCAAGGGTCTATGAGGCAATCCGTCACGTGGCCTTCTACACAGGGTCAAAACATGCTTGATTTTTTATTTTTTTTAAATAATATATTTATTAGGATTTTTAAAACATTTAGAAAATACAAAACAAAAGAGAGAAAATACAAAACACAAAAAATACAACAATACAAAAACTACAAACAAGAAAAATATATAAAAAGAAAAACAGAAAAATTCTAATTTATAACACTTATCACCAATCTATTGACTTCCTCATTCCTCCTCCTTCTGCGATTCTTTACATATCCTCTGTAGTAAACTCTAAATCTTATATACTTTCTAGTTATTACTTTAATATTACCTTATTTCTATATCTTTTACATCTTAACCTATTATATTCTAGTTACAGGTAGGTAGCCGTGTTGGTCTGAGTCGAAGCAAAAATAAAAAAATTCCTTCAGTAGCACCTTAAAGACCAACCAAGTTTATATTTTGGTATGAGCTTTCGTGTGCATGCACACTTCTTCAGATACACTAGAAACAGAAGTGTCAGACCCTATATATATACAGAGGGTGGTGGGGGTGGGTGGGAATGGGAGATGGGCTGATGGGAGTGGTAAACCTGTAGATGGGTGTTAATGGCTGCTGATGGCTGCAATTAGTTCTGGGCTGAGGTGCTAAAGAAAGCTTGATCATGCATAATGAGATAAGAATCCGATATCTCTATTCATCCCAGGTGCTTCCATGGTTTTAAGCTTGGTAATGATTTCCAATTCAGCAACTTCCCTTTCCAGTCTGTTCTTGAAATTTCTCTGTAATAAAACAGCTGCTTTGAGATCTTGTATAGAATGTTCTGGGAGATTGAAGTGTTCTCCTACTGGTTTTTCAGTCTTATGGTTCCTGATGTCAGATTTATGTCCATTTATCCTTTGGCGTAGGGTTTGGCCTGTTTGTCCAATATAGAGAGCTGAAGGGCACCGTTGGCATTTGATGGCATACACATACCAAAAATATAAACTTAGTTGGTCTTTAAGGTGCTACTGAAGGAATTTTTTTATTTTTGCTATTATATTCTAACCAAATATTTCTTCTTAACTATTTTCTCATCAATTTCTACCGATATTTATTTTACACCATTATCTTTTCTACAACCTCTATTTTATCTCCCGCACTTCCACTAATTTCTCATCTATTATATGCTTATTCTTCAAATAATTTTTAAATTTCTTCCAATCTTCTTCCACTTCTACTTCACTTCGATCTCGGAGTCTCCTGGTCAGTTCAGACAGTTCCATATAGTCTAAAACATGCTTGATTTTTTAAAAGGCGAGGCCAGCGTGCAAGTGGCCACCTGGATGTTCCACATCCAAGGGAATGTGTTATTGTTTTTGCTGATATTATTAAATAAATTGTGAATTAATATATGGCTTAATGCAAAAAGAAGAAGAAGAAGCTTTGAAGCAGTTCACAAAGTTTTATGAATGGCCCTGCTACCAGGCTTGGCTAAAGCTGGAATGAGATCTTGTCTACCAGGTTGATGAGTCTCTGAAGAGTCCAGAGTGGAAGAAGAAGCCGCAGTATTTTCCTTCCAGGCTGAATCACAACTGAATCCTCCAGGTGAACCATTGGTTCCTTTTGGCCTGGCCTTGCTGTAAATAGGAATGAATGGATCCTTTCCTTTCCTTGACTGTCCAGTAGATCAGTCCTATGTTTTGTTTTCCCTGAAATCTGGTTTAGCTAAGGCCACATTCACACCACACATTTGAACAGCTATGTTACCACTTTCAACAGCCATGCCTGACCCCCAAAAGATTCTGGGGAGCTGTGGTTTGTTAAGGGTGCTGAGAGTTGTTTGCCCTGTTCCCCCATCCCCCAGAGCTACAATTCCCAGAGTGGTTTGGCAATCAATCCCTTTTTCCTGGGGAACTCTGAAAAGGGAGAGGTGCTGCTACCACTCCTTAGTAGCAAAAGGAAATGAAAACTAGATCTGATGGCTGGAGATCTGCGATCAGCTCTCCTACACTTCATTAAAGGGTTAAATGCCACTGCTTGGGTCCTTGTCACCACAGGAGGAGATGTCGAAGCTTTCCAGTGTGCTGCCTTCCCAGTCTGGTTGATGTTTGTTCCTATTCAATGGTAAACCACAGTTTTTCCCAGGGAATGTGACAGGATTAAAGAAATGCTTCTCAGACTCATACCTAGAAGTTTTGGGATAACCAGACTCATACAAGTGGCTAGCTGAGAAGCTCAGTGCCACATGGCTCTTACAAGCCTTTCTTGTGTTCCCATACCAATAATTCCAATAATTTAGGGACCTTTAGCATTGTAATTAAGCCGAGTTTTAAAACTCGGCATAGTTACAATGCTAAATTTCCCTAAATTATTGGTATGGGAACGCAAGAAAGGCTTGTAAGAGCCATGTGGCTCTGAGCTTCTCGGCAATGTTTTCTATATAACAATCAGAAAACATGGGCAATAAAACTTGGCTTAGTTTCAGTGGTGAAAGTCCCTAAATCAGGGGTATAGGAACACAAGAAAGGCTTGTAAGAGCCATGTGGTCTGAGCTGCAAGCAACTAGCCCAAAAGCTCTTCATGCATTGAGCTTCTCAGATAGGCTGGGGAATAAAGGCTTGATTACCTAATCCCTCCCAAGGTGAGGGAGAGTGACCTAACTAAGCCTGGCAGGACAGCTTACTCTATGGTATTAACCCCTTCATGCATGAATTAGACTTAAGCATGTTGGTTGTATGAGGTTGGTTATCACTCAGAAGTCTTGGGACAAATGGAAGAAACCACAGACCCAACACAAGTGTGCCTGAGCCCCGAATCACCCCTCTAAGTCCCTCAATTTTTCCCTTTCCAGACATTCTGTTTGCCCTAAGGGTTAGTGCAAATCTGTTTTTCTTCTAAAGATAAACAATGGGATCTGACCCAGGAACAGTCATTGGTCCATTGTGACCCAGCCTTTCCCATATTCTGCTCTAGTGGACTGAGAGGAAGGGTTCAGAATGCTATGATGATCAGAGGAAGGAAGAGTCTTTGTGCCTCGTAGGATACCCAACCACAAACCTAGCCAGTGTCACGGGTAGCAGGAAAGTGGATTTAATAGATCGGTTCTGATGCAGTTTTTTTTTTTTTAAAGGAATAATCTGAGCGTTCCATCCATGTTTCAAGTAAAACCTGGGTCTATTCGAATTAACTATCTCAGCACTTTGCGATGCAAAGGTGGGAGGAGGGAAGAAGGAGGAAAAGTAGTGATATTATTAATTCATCACAGCAGATGGGCTGTCAATATTACTCAGGTACGGTGCATTATTGCAAGCAAGTTAAAAGTAGGTCAGCAGAAGCCAGCAAGCTAAGGAGACTAATAATGCTTTCTGCTGGTAGACATTCATCTACCGCAGGGCTTCTTGCTTTATGTGCTGGCATCAACATGAGATAAGAATTTTGATTTGTGGAGTTCGGAGATCACATTTCTACAGGGGGTGGGGAGGGGGAGGAAAAAAAATAAAAGGAGGCAGGCTGCTCTTTTCCCCATTGAAACCATTTAGCTCCGTGTTTTTGATAAATGGACAAAGCGAATCCTGCTAAAACTCTGAGATTTATAACAAGAGGGTTTTTTTGTTTTGTTTTTTTAAAAAAACTGGGCAGATTTAGAGGTGAAAGGGAGAGTGATCTGTCAGTTTGCAAATCGTATCGGAGGATGCTTGGAGATATTCCACCATCTATATTTTTTTGAATAATCCACGTAACAGTGTGATTTGTGGGGCAGGAAGCCAAGTTATATAGCAAGGAGTGGGGTTTTATTGAAGGCAAGGGGCTTGAAACAAGTGGCAATTCTCCTCCTCCCAATATGATCATCAAGAGATTTCACAAACGGTAGTAAAATCCTTTTAGCTAAAAATACCTTCATAGATCAAGAAGACCAATTTTGGGGGGTGGGGTGAGGACAGGGAAAGAATCAGAATGGCACACAGTACTGTATTCCAAATGTGGTTGCACCATAGATTTGTATAATGGCCTAAGATATTGGCAATGTTATTTTCAATTCCTTTCCTAATGATCCCTAGCATGTAATCGATCCTTTTCGCAACTGCCACACACAAGGTCCACATATTTATTGGGCTGTTCAATGTCTTATCAGCTTTGCATGCAAAAGGTCCCAGGTTCAAAATTCTGATTCTAGGTGGTTTGAGAAGTTTTTATTTTGTCTGGCCGCCGCTTTCCCCAGGAAAATCCACTGTTTACCTGCTGAAGGTTGTATATTGTCTCCCTGCTTATTTAACTTATATGCAGAATTCATCATGTGAAAGGCTGGACTAGATGAATCCCAAGCCGGAATTAAGATTGCCGGAAGAAATATCAACAACCTCAGATATGCAGATGACACAACCTTGATGGCAGAAAGCGAGGAGGAATTAAAGAACCTTTTAATGAGGGTGAAAGAGGAGAGCGCAAAATATGGTCTGAAGCTCAACATCAAAAAAACCAAGATCATGGCCACTGGTCCCATCACCTCCTGGCAAATAGAAGGGGAAGAAATGGAGGCGGTGAGAGATTTTACTTTCTTGGGCTCCTTGATCACTGCAGATGGTGACAGCAGTCACGATATTAAAAGACGCCTGCTTCTTGGGAGAAAAGCAATGACAAACCTAGACAGCATCTTAAATAGCAGAGACATCACCTTGCCGACAAAGGTCCGTATAGTTAAAGCTATGGTTTTCCCAGTAGTGATGTATGGAAGTGAGAGCTGGACCATAAAGAAGGCTGATCGCCGAAGAATTGATGCTTTTGAATTATGGTGCTGGAGGAGACTCTTGAGAGTCCCATGGACTGCTACCGGTAGAAGATCAAACCTATCCATTCTTAAGGAAATCAGCCCTGAGTGCTCCCTGGAAGGACAGATCGTGAAGCTGAGGCTCCAATACTTTGGCCACCTCATGAGAAGAGAAGAATCCTTGGAAAAGACCCTGATGTTGGGAAAGATTGAGGGCACTAGGAGAAGGGGACGACAGAGGACAAGATGGTTGGACAGTGTTCTCGAAGCTACGAACATGAGTTTGACCAAACTGCGGGAGGCAGTGCAAGACAGGAGTGCCTGGCGTGCTATGGTCCATGGGGTCACGAAGAGTCGGACACGACTAAACGACTAAACAACAACAACCTGCTGAATCAGAACGAATGTCAGTTGGGTTTTCTGCAGATTGATGTTTGCGTGTTTAGACCTTTAAACCTCCCCCTTAAATAAATTCACACAAGACTCAATTTTTTGGTTTGGTTTTTGGCAGAATTTAGGCCACAACTTTATTGATTACAGCATAGGCTCTGGTTCAACTAGCTCCCGGCACTGTTCCAGGTAGCACTGACTCAGAGCTCTATTGTAGGTCAGCGTAGGGTGAACATCTGGAATGGCAGAAAGCCAGGGACATGCTATGTCCACCACCCAGATGTCCTCCTGGACTCAGGCACGGGCACAACCCCTCTCAGAGTTGACCAAACCATTGAGTCCCTGGATTCTTTTAACGGAATGCCCCTTCACATAGGGATGGCGAGAGCGTTCCCCCATCCCTATCACCTGAACCAGAGCCTATACACAACCTTACAAGTTGTGACAATTTGCTACATGGCAGGCAAAACCCAAGTGGCACCAGCCCATCAGCCAAGTGGGGAAAATCCCTACTGTGCCCCTGTCCAAGTGACAGATGACAGACGGCGGCATAACAAGGCCAAGTGCACAAGCCCTAAATATAGGGAGAGGTGGGCAGGTGTTCCGATGCACTGACCAAGAGAGAAAGCTCAGGGTCACATTCACTGGCAAATATAGGTCCCTTGATCCATTTGGGTAGCGCCCCCATTGGTCAGATTCAACCCGGCATCAAGGGACCTACCAATCAGGTGTTGTGGCTATCCAATCATACCCACCCACAACACAAGGGTTAGGTTGCCAGGCCTCACTGCAACACGTGCCCTTTTTGAGGGAGACACGATTTGTTGCAATTCTGCGGTAAACAGCAGGCTTCCCCTGGGAAAGCGATGGTTCAAAAGAAAAACCTGAAGGGCCCATGCTTACAAATCATGGGACAAACGGAAGTCTGGATGAACCCTCTGTCCCCAGCATTTCTAGGTAGGACTGGGAGAAACCCTGCCTGAAACCCCTGAGATCTGTTGCCAGTACTGTACACAATACTGAGCTAAATGGACAAATATTCCAATTTGGTATAAGGCAACTCCCTATGCTCCTGCCAGAAGCTTGTACCCATGCCAATAATAGCCAAAAGGTGTGGAAAATATAAGGATCTGGGGATGTACACTGTAAAATAAATATTAAAGGTTAAGGGACCCCTGACCATTAGGTCCAGTCGCAGACGACTCTGGGGTTGCGGCGCTCATCTCGCTTTACTGGCTGAGGGAGCCGGCGTACAGCTTCTGGGTCTTGTGGCCAGCATGACAAAGCCACTTCTGGCGAACCAGAGCAGCGCACAGAAACGCCGTTTACCTTCCCTATTTATCTACTTGTACTTTGACGTGCTTTCGAACTGCTAGGTTGGCAGGAGCTGGGACTGAGCAATGGGAGCTCACCCCATCGTGGGGATTCGAACCATCGACCTTCTGATTGGCAAGCCCTAGGTTCTGTGGTTTAGACTACAGCGCCACCATATCCCTTAAAATAAGTATTGGGGTGCTGGAGAAACACGTTGCGTAACTTGTAGAAGTGCAACCATCAAAGGATATGTCTGTGTTTTGCTCTTTGTATTGTTTTGTAACATGCAAACTAGGTAGGTTTGCCTTGAAATGCAACCTGAATTGTATCATTTGAGGTGAAAATAAGTATTGGGCCACCTCAAATGATACAATTAAGGTTGCATTTCAAGGCAAACCTACCCAAGTTTGCATGTTACAAAACAACACAAAGAGCGAAACACAGACATATCCTTTGATGGTTGCACTTCTACAAGTTATGCAATGTGTTTCTCCAGCAAAGTCATGTGTACAGATAATCATATACTGGAGCACCGCAAGTGTAGATTGACAAATCGCCCATTGTGCTATAACACAGCACCCTATGTTTGTGAAGCATTTCTCTTATGTAAGCCATACAGCAGCTCTGTGAAACTGTTGGCCTCCAATGGAGCAGTGCACCTTTGGGGGTGAAGTCAAAGCGTTGGAGAGTTACAGCGCCTGCTGAGGCTGTAGAGACCAACACAGGAGAGACATGTTTTGTTGCAGCTGGGGCAGATGAAGGTGTTCGGTTGTGTTGCAGCAGATGCACCAGAGCGTTTCTTCTCTCTGTGCTCCTTCCAGCGGCCACTCCTCTGGTCACCTGTCTGTCTCCAGGCACTGTGGTCTTCTATAAGGGTTTCCCACATGGCAGGGCTGATTCTGCCAGCCTTTGTGTCTCATTTGCAGGCACCTTTGTACCACAGAGTTGGTCTGCCAACGGGCCAGGTGCAAGAAGCCAGCTCCCCATAGAGCACGTCCTTGGGGATCCTGCCATCTTCCATTCTGCGGACATGACCAAGTCAGCTTAGATATCGCTGAGACAGGGATGCAAAAATGCTGGGAATGTGGGCTTGGGAGGGCACATGTTTGTTTGAAACTGTCCTGCCTTGTGAAGCCAAACATTTGTGAAGTAGGTCAGTATGACTGTGTGCATGCCCCAGAGGATTGGGGCCAAGTCAGATAGACAACAATTTGGCCAAGGCCAACAATCACATTCAATTCATGGGCATCTAGATCAAGGGAAGTAATAGTACCACTGTATTCTGCTCTGGTTAGACATCACCTGGAGTACTGTGTCCAGTTCTGGGCACCACAATTCAAGAAGGATACTGACAAGCTGGAACGTGTCCAGAAGAGGGCAACCAAAATGGTCAAAGGCCTGGAAACGATGCCTTATGAGTAACGGCTTAGGGAGCTGGGTATGTTTAACCTGGAGAAGAGAAGGTTAAAGGGTGATATGATAGCCATGTTCAAATATATAAAAGGATGTCATATAGAGGAGGGAGAAAGGTTGTTTTCTGCTGCTCCAGAGAAGTGGACACGGAGCAATGGATTCAAACTACAACTCCCATCAGACTGAGTCAGTATGACCAATGGCCAGGAATAATGCAGCTAGAGTTTTGGTAGGTTTCCAGGCTGGGGAATCTTGCTCCAAATCGATGTGTTCATTCAATAGGACTTCGGGGGGACTGGTTTGTACTCTTGCTTTTCAAATGCAGCATCCCTCTCTACATCCCAGGATCACTTTGGGCCAACCAAGTTTATGTAAGCCTTTAGATATATGAAAAAGAAAAATGGGGGAGCAGGAGAAAAATACAACACAATGTTTACATTTCCTTCGCCGGTTAGATGGATAAGACTAATAAGAAGAATGTAAGCATCAGGAGCCTTTGTTGAATTAGCAAGTCTTTCTTTTTGAAAGTTTTTTTAAACCATTATTTTATCATACAGAGAAACTTTGCCTTGTCACTTGATTTTTTTTTCCTTTTTTTTTTCAATAGGAAATGGATTGTCATCACATTTGTAAATGGCCATGTCCCTAGAGCACGTTATTCTGAAATTGCTCGGGGAAGAATACAGGAGTTTGCTTATCTGGCTGCATTGAACGCAGCAATCGAAAGCCGTACGTACATTCTGCTTGGGCGGCAATAAAGAGAAGAAGATTGTCTGCCATCCTGTGGAATGTGGGAGTATCTTCTTTTAAAATGCAATTATCTCGTGGTCTTCCCATTCCATACTTACCAACACTGTTCTGCAATGTGCTTTCTTACACCCTGCCACAAGTTGGGCATTGGAGGCCTGTGTGCTTTGGGAGGGGGGACAGGGCACCAGATCCTCTGGCAGAAATCCACCTGTGATTCTGAATGAGCGACCAGATGTTGTCAAGGGAGGATGTGGCAAACAGTCTTTTGGACTGAGGATTGGTTCCGCGCTCAAGTTGTGGAGCTTACTGTAAAATAATGGTGATTCCTCACCATATGTCCTGTGTAGGAGTCTTCTGTGCAAACTGATGACTACAAACGGGGGTGTCGGTCTTCATACAGTTTTAAGAACGGGTCCAAAGTAGCCAAACGGAAGTGTGTTGAAGTCTCACTGACAGACTTCAGGGAATCTGATCCATCCCATGGTGGGTGCCCAAGAATTAGATAAACAAGAAGAGCTCTTACCAAGTCTTTTATTCAATATTCACAGAGAGAGGCTTTGAAAAGTGCCTCTCTTGCAGCAATGGCGTTGCTCTAGGTAAAGCCCCACCCCCTCCGCCTCTCCTATTGTACATCATCCCTATGTTGGCAGATCTGTGCTTTTAGCCTCTGAACTTTCTGTTCTCCTACTTTTCAGGCCTGGCTGGTTCTGGGAGAAGGGGGGTCTGGAATGCTTTCTAAATACACTGAGTCTGTCAGTTGTCTCCTCCTCCTCCTCCTCCTCCTCCTCCTCCTCCTCCTCCTCCTCTTCTTCTTCTTCTTCTTCTTCTTCTTCTTCTTCTTCTTCTTCTTCTTCTTCTTCTTCTTCTTCTTCTTCTTCTTCTTCTTCCTGCTCCCCTCTGCAGCCTCTGAATTATGACCTCCTGCAAACTACTGTTGTAAATCTATACTATCTCCTTCTTCTCTGGGAAGTGCAGGAGAAGAGGCGGGGGAGAGAGGGATCTCCACCTTTCCTCCTCAGTCCAGTCCCTGACGCTCACTGATTTCAACACCCACCTTTGGTTTTTAACCTTTTCAAGTCCATGGCTCCCTTGGCCAACTACATTCTTTCTCCAGGGTTTTATTGCTACTGAGGTCAATATTTAATATTGGAGACGCCAATTTTGCTGTTATTGACACTAACTTTTCTGTCTTTATTTTTAGTTCTTATTATGACTTATATGGGGATTGTTTAATTTTGTTGGCCACATTTTGATGCGTTTTTATTCATTGCTTATGACTACTTCTGTTATATTTTTGCAAATATGCAAACCTTTTAATAAGTTGCCTTGAGAATTGTTTAACTACGGAAAGGCGGCATGGAAATAAACGATGATGGCGGTGATCTAGGACATAGGCAGGATCTCCCTTTGTACGGAATCTGGCGATAACATCCTTCAACTATAGCGGAGTGCATAGATTGGAATTGCAGATCTGTAAAAGCCCTTCCCCCCCTCCATTTAACATTTTTAAGGCTGGTTACACAGTGGGGATGAGGAGTCTGAAGATTTACCCTTGTTTGTCCAGTTTATGAGGACTTAAGAGTAGCCTTGTTCAAAGATTTAAATCTATCATGTGAAAGACTGACTGGGCAGTTGATTAGCTCTTTATTAGGGGACAGTTCCCCTTACATTTCCTCTTTAGAGCAGTGCTTTTAAGGTAGAAAGTTTGGGAGGATACGTCAAATTCTTCAGGGGAGCAATTTCCCATTTGACAGAATGCCTATTTTTAATAACTCTTTTAACTGTGCAATGTATTTTGCTTTGTTTTTATGTATCCCATGCTCCCCACAGCTTACAACAGGCATCCCCAAACTGCGGCCCTCCAGATGTTTTGGCCTACAACTCCCATGATCCCTAGCTAACAGGACCAGTGGTTGGGGAAGATGGGAATTGTAGTCCAAAGCATCTGGAGGGCCGAAGTTTGGGGATGCCTGGCTTACAACCACCCCAGACTCACTCATCCCCTTCCCCACAATCCCTAAAAGTATCCCAATATTTTAAACAAAAGACTGATATATCTGGGTGCCAGTTTGCCATCTTTTCTTTGAGCAAATAAGGCCACAGCAACACCATTGATTCAGACTACCTGGCAAAGAGAAAGAAAACTCAAGGATGAGTTTGTTGTCTTGTTTATGAAGAGCATCGTGCTAGCGTCATTCTTTTGAACAGAACCTGATGAATTCTTATCTTGTTTTATTTTCCCCTTCCTGTGTGCATTTATTTATTTCAAACTGTTTATACAAGATAACCGATTATTGGGGGGTTGGAGGGGGGAGTAAAAGAAAACCCAGGTTTGCAACTATTTAAATAACGTTGTGTGATTCTGTCTTTTCTCCTCACTCTTTCTTTCTCTCTTCTCTCTCTCTGCAAACAACAAACAATGCAATGAATATAGAGATACTGAACTTCCTATTACGAGTTCAGGAGGAAATGCAGCGCAAGGCCAAATTAATCAGGAATAAAATGAGGCCCGTAATCTCCCTTTCGACATCCACATGACAAATGAGGTGCTCTACGTCTGGTGTCGAAGGTATTCTAAAGTTTTAAAATCAATATGCTGGTCTGTAAAACTGCATCTCCAGTCGGGATAAGGAATACAAACATTGGGGGTGGAACACGCAAACCCAAGAAAATGTGACAGGCCACTGGAATTGAAGAAGCCCCCATTTCCCCCGCTGGTTTCAATGACATTATTTTGTTCAACGTGTGTTTAATTTAGCGATAAAATGCAGGTAGAGCTATGCTAAATTCATACTACCTACTACCGTAGCTCGTGCAGATAACTCCAGGTTAACACTCCTATCCCCAATCCATCTCTGGGAAAACATAAACTAGAGCTCAATACAGGAAATGAAGTATTTATTCTATTTTATTGTCTCATTCGGCACTGTAGAATTGTTGCTGAAATACTCAGAGATAAAGTTTGGCATTGTGGCCCAAATGGGGGTTGGGAAGAAGGTTCCAGAAGGTTCTCTTTGGGTGTATAGGAGATGCGTCTCCTAAAAGATGTCTGTGTTGCCAAGTTGCAAGCGTACACAAGTAAAACAAAATTTTGGATGCGCTTGACAGCACTTCTGAAGTTTTTGAGCTTGAAAGGAAATTGTTGTCACACATTATTTTGCACACTGCAGTTCCCTTATGGGGAGGAAGTTCCTGGGAAGCTAGAAATGGGTCAGTCAGTTGTTTCCCTGTGAGGTGAGAGATTTGTGGTAGTCAGACTACCTTCAAGAGGGGTAGCCATCTTAGCTTCTTGCAGCAAATGCAACAAAGAGTCTTGGGGCACCTTAAAGACTAACGAATTTAGTATGGCATGATATTTCACTGACTGTGATCTAGTTCATCAGATACATGAGGTATTATCCCGAGTTAACTTGTCTCTCTCTGTGTGACAAGCTGCTGTAGTCTAAGCTGTACAGCAGGGGGTCAGGCTAGTGAAGGTTTTCCTCCTCTCTCATAATTCTAAAAACTCAGGGTCATCCAAGTTTAATGCCTCTTCCCAGGGAACTCTGGGGAAAAGGCACCTCTTCACAACTCTCAGTGGTGGGACGCGGGTGGCGCTGTGGGTTAAACTACAGAGCCTAGGGCTTGCCGATCAGTAGGTTGGTGGTTCGAATCCCCACAATGGGGTGAGCTCCCGTTGCTTGGTCCCTGCTCCTGCCAACCTAGCAGTTCAAAAGCACGTCAAAGTGCAAGTAGATAAATAGGTACCACTACAGCGGGAAGGTAAATGGCGTTTCCGTGTTGTTAGGGCAAAATTCTGGGTGCGAGAATGCTCAGCCACCCAGTTCATCAGGCAAGGGCCTGTGGTCATTGCGGAGTATAAAAGGAAGGAGTCCAGCCACGATCCGGAGCAAACAGCAAGGTTTATTACTGCGCAGCAGGTTCAATGCCAGACTGAACACCGTGAACAGGGCTGCAAGAACTTTTAAAACTTCCCACCACCATCCCATAATGCACATCGAAAGCATCATACATACATCACTTGTGACAGGGTAAAACGTCAGAAAAGGGGAAGGTGCAAGGGGCATTAGCATACAGGTAAACAGGAGGTAAGCAGGATTAGCATAAGGTAACAATGCACGATGTGTTAAGCAAGTACCAGTAAGTATCTGGGAGGGGATCCTTGAGTACCTGGTGGGGAAAAACAATGGGTCCAGGTGTGAATATTGCCTCTGGCTTCGGAGGGTTGGGAATGGCAGGAGATGGTACCTGAATGGATTATGGATATGCAGAGGAGCACCACCCTGGCTACCTGACCTCTTGCTTAAGGGATTATGGCTGTTCCCTTCATCCCTGAGAGCCCTTGGCCAGAGTAGAAAAAGGGGGTTTCATTTAGAAATAAAGATACACTGTATTCATTCATAAAGAAATATGGTTACATAGAGTCTCAGGCAAAAGAGAAAGGGTAGGAAAGGGAGCCTTTATTACTCAGGGCTTGATCTTGAGGGGGTTCGTGTTGGTGCGATACTAGAGTGGTGTTGTAGGATCAAATGGGGTCCCCTTGAGGGCATTAGTGCCAATCTTGATTCCCAAATGAAGCCTCGTTTGGGTGCCCCCCCTATAAAATTCCCTAACACGTGTGCTGCTCTGGTTCGCCAGAAGCGGCTTTGTCATGCTGGGCACATGACCTGGAAGTTGTACGCCGGCTCCCTCGGCCAATAATGCGAGATGAGCACCACAACCCCAGAGTCGGTCACAACTGGACCTAATGGACAGAGGTCCCTTTACCTTTAGCTAACAACTCTCAGCACCGTTAGCAAACAACAGTTGCCAAAATTCTTTGGAGGAAGCCATGACATTTATTGCTTTAAATGTACAGCTCTGGTGACTGTTCAGGACAGACAAAAGAAAGGACTTCTTCATGCAGTTAAACTATGGGATTTTCTCCCGTAAGACGTAGTGATGACCATCAACTTGGCTGGTTTTAACAGCCTATTGGACAAATTGTTGGCTATGCTCTACCTTCAGAATGCCTCTGAATATCAGCTGCTAGAAGCTCAGTTGGGGGAAGAAAGCTGTTACGCTCAAATCCTGCTTGTGAATTCCCCACAGGCATCTGGTTGGCCACTTTGAGAAGAGGACTTGATGGGCCATTGGTCTGAACCAGCAGCCCTCTCTTCTTAAGCCTTATGTTCTTCAGACAATCCTGGTTGACCATTAATTCTTTCAAGGCAGAGGCGGAGCTAGCTGCTCCGGCACCCGGAGCCGGCCATAGGGGCAGGACTAGCTGCCTGTAGGGTGCGCCGGCAGTAGTGCATGTCCCATATTCACACGAATTCAAATGGTACATTGCAAGAGTGGGAAGGCCATAGCGCTTCACAAACCTGACCGACTGCCTCAGGAATGAGGGCAGCGGTAACAGCAAGGAGTTGGGGACTGGATGCGAGCCAGGTAGTGAGAAACCATTTTGGAGTCCAACTTCATTACAACCTCTTGATAGATTGATGGTGCCCTGGGAGAGTTGCCAAGTTGTTCTGATGCCGGGGGTGGCACCTGTGATGGAAAAAGGTGCATAAATTAAGGAATCAAACAAGCAAGCGAAAAAGGAGAGCAAGAGAGAGAGAGAGAGAAAGAGAGAGAAAGAGAGAGAGAGAGAGAGAAAAAATTGCTTCACACCCAACCCCTTGGCATACAGAAATCCAAACAAAAAGATAACAATGACAACTGGAATACATTACCCAGTTCACAACGCAGCAAATTCGGGTCTAACTATGAGGTTGCGTGTCCTCATCAACGGAGGAGGAGGAGGAGGAGGAGGAGGAGGAGGAGGAGGAGGAGGAGGAGAAGAAGAAGAAGAAGAAGAAGAAGAAGAAGAAGAAGAAGAAGAAGAAGAAGAAGAAGAAGAAGAAGAAGAGCTGAAACAAAAATGCAGGACGAGTCAGAGAAGTGTGAGATATTGTTTATTCCACACATATGAGAAATTGATCTTTTAGTATGGCGTCACTTATTCCCCAGAACTCCCTGCCTTATTGATATTAGTTTTCAGCACCTGATAGAGATGTTTTTATTCAGGCAAGCCTACCCATACTTTTACAATCTTTAAAAAAATCCTTATAAGGTTTTTTTAAAAAAACAACAACAACATTTTATTGCTCTTTTGAATGAACTTTTTAGGTAAACCACTTAGAGAGTTCTTTTTGATTATTAAGCTGTATATAAATCTTGTTAAATAAAACAACTACAAATGCTGGGGGGGGGGGACAGGAAAGCATTTTCCAAACTTGTTGAGCCCTTTGAAATCAGTGATGGGCCTAAGAGCAAATCCCAACTAATCCATGTTTGATATGGGACTAGTCACTAGAATAAAGTCCTTGTTCTATGTGGCTTTTAAAAAATAAAAAAATAAAAAACGAAGGAAGCTGCATACTGTATATCTTTTCAAAATGCACAGAGGGTTTTGGGTTTTTTAGCCATTTATGGGATGGTCCACTCTGCCTCCCAATCTTCTCATGCTAGCTTTTAAAATGTAAATAACTCTAATAATAATAATATCCTGTTTTCTGTTGTGGTGGCCCATTTGTGGAATGCTCACCTGGCACCATCTTTATATATATCTTTAGGTGCCAGGCAAAAGCTTTCCTTTATAACCAGGCCTTGGCCTTTAAATAATGTTTTTCCCCTTTTCCTCTTGCTTTTAATGTATCTCTGTGGGTTTTGTTTTTCTGTTTTTTGTTTAAGTCTCTTTGAGTGGACCCTCAGCAATTATTATTATTATTATTATTATTATTATTATTATTATTATTATTATTATCAGCAGCAGCAGCAGCATACATTTTTGCACTCAGGTGCCTCAAAGCAACTGATGCAATAAAATAAAACAACAGAGGCATTAAAATCAGATTAAAAGGGCAATGCACAAAAACGAAAATGCTGATCGGACATTATGTTCGAAGGGAACAAGTCCTACCTTCCCTGGCACAACGAAGGCCACTAGCATATCTTTCTACCCTTCCAATTAGAAATCATAAGCCTCAGTAAATTAGAAACTTTTTGCCTGGAGCCTAAAAACAGACAGCAATAGTACCAGGCATGCTCCCCTGGGGCGAAGAGTTTGGATTTGATATCCCGCTTTATCACTACCCGAAGGAGTCTCAAAGCAGCTAACATTCTCCTTTTCCTTCCTTTCCCACAACAAACACTCTGTGAGGTGAGTGAGGCTGAGAGACTTCAGAGAAGTGTGACTAGCCCAAGGTCACCCAGCAGCTGCATGTGGAGGAGCGGAGACGCAAACCCGGTTCCCCAGATTACGAGTCTACCGCTCTTAACCACTACACCACACTGGCTCTCCTCAGACAGGGAGTCACCACTGAAAAGGCACACTCCTGCGTTGTCATCCTTTGTATCTCTCTCGGAAAGAGTGAATAATAATAATAATAATAATAATAATAATAATAATAATAATAACAATAATTAATTTTTATTTATACCCCGCCCTCTCCAGTCAAAACCGGGCTCAGAGCGGCTAACACCAATAAAATTACAATAAAACATAAAAAGCAATTAATTAAAATACAGACCAAAATACAGTATTAAAATTTAAAATGCAGCCTCATTTTAAGTAGTCCATAAATCCAAGCCAAGGGAGGAAAACACAGGGGTCAGACTAAGTCCAGCCCAAAGGCCAGGCGGAACAGCTCTGTCTTGCAGGCCCTGCGGAAAGATGACAAATCCCGCAGGGCCCTGGTCTCCTGTGAAAGAGCCTTCCACCAAGTTGGGGCCAATACTGAAAAGGTCCTGGCCCTAGTAGGGGCCAATCTAGCCACCTTATGGCTCGGGATCTTCAGAGTACAGTGGTACCCCTACTTACGAATTTAATGTGTTCCGAACGCACATTCGTAAGTCGAAATTTTTTAAAGTCGAATCCCATAGGAATGCATTGGGAGAAAAAATTCGTAAGTAGAAAAAATCCTATCTAAACCGCATCCAAGATGGCGGACGGAGCTCCGTTCGTAAGTAGAAACATTTGTAAGTAGAGTTATTCGTAAGTAGAGGTACCACTGTATTGTTGTTTGTGGACCTTAAGGTCCTCCACGGGGCATACCAGGAGAGGCGGTCCCGTAGGTACGAGGGTCCCAAGCCGCATAGGGCTTTAAAGGTCAAAACCAGCACCTTAAACCTGACCCTGTACTCCACCGGGAGCCAGTGCAGCTGGTAAAGCACTGGATGAATGTGATCCCGCGGCCGGGACTCCGTAAGGAGCCTCTTCGCTGCATTCTGCACCCGCTGGAGTTTCTGGGTCAGCTTCAAGGGCAGCCCCGCGTAGAGCGAGTGAGTGCATGAAGAAGAATCTGCAAGCTGCTAACTACTGTCCACAGAAAGCCATTTTTAAAAATAGCACCAAGTGTCCCCGGGAGAGAAGCAGTCACCTGCCAAGTAACTAAGGGATCGGGCAATGTGCAGGTTGCTGAGTGGATCACTAACCCAGTCCGTTCACTGACTCCATATCATGCTTTGCTTTTGTCCAATTCTTTCCCCGTCCCTATTCAAACTCTGCACCCTTCCTTTCAGTTATGCTCCACACCCGTTTGCGAAATGCTTCGAAACAGTTCTCAAGAGGGTGGAGGCCAGGGGAATGCCCTCCTTGCTAATGTTCTCCCCTACCCAGGTCTGGTCATGCTTAGTAAAGTAATTGAGGCAAGAATGCTCCTTCAGTAGCAGATTGCTCCGTTGCCACTCTGTGCCAATGAGTCAGGCGTGCGCAACGATGCACATTGCACAACCAGAGCCAGACCGGAGTGAAAGTCTTGCTGCAAGGTGCTGGCAGGCAAATGAAACCTTCAACGCATGTGAGGCAAGTCCTACTGGTTGTTTCCAAGCCCAGTAAAACATAAGAAACGTAGGTAGGCTCGGCTGAGGTGCTCGTCTCTAGCCCAGCCTTGTGGATAGACCTAGAACTGAAAACTTTTTTAAAAAAATATTTTTATTAGTTTTCCATTTAATAATATACAATCACATCATTGGTACTCACTATACCTCTTTGGCTCTTTAGAGCAGCGTTTCTCAACCGCTGTTCCACGGCACACTAGTGTGCCGCGAGACGCTGGCTGGTGTGCCGCAACGTGCGGCGACGAGAAGGGCGATTTGCATTGTCACGTGCCTGGCGGCCGCCAATATTCACCACTGACCCGCCGGAAAGCAATATTTCTCCTCCTCTTTCCCAAAGCTCAGTGCAAACGAGCCTGGCGGCCACCAATACACAACACTGACCCGCCGGAAAGCAATATTTGGCAAGTGTTTCTTACAGTCATAATTATAATACAGGGCGGCACAAAGTTAAATTTTTTAACTTTTTTAATGGTGGTGTGCCTCGTGATTATTTTCACGGAACAAGTGTGCCGTGGCCCAAAAAAGGTTGAGAAACACGGCTTTAGAGCATGGGTAGGCAAACTAAGGCCCGGGGGCTGGATCCGGCCCAATCGCCTTCTAAATCCAGCCCGCGGACGGTCCGGGAATCAGTGTGTTTTTACATGAGTAGAATGTGTCCTTCTATTTAAAATGCATCTCTGGGTTATATGTGGGGCCTGCCTGGTGTTTTTACATGTGTAGAATGTGTCATGCTGGCCACATGACCTGGAAGCTGTACGCCGGCTCCCTCAGCCAATAACGTGAGATGAGCGCTGCAACCCCAGAGTCGGTCACGACTGGACCTAATGGTCAGGGGTCCCTTTACCCTTTACGTTTACTGGAGTTGCCCAGATGTCACAAGCTAAGCCATGGGGGTCATCTTTCCCTTATTCCAGCACCAGCCAGGTGAGTGGAGAAGGAACCATCACTCACAACTCCACCGACCACATCTGATGCCCCTGACAACCCCTGTACCTCCTGCACTACCTATATTGCACGAATATATATCTTCCATGAATGTCCCCAAAGCTCAAGGTGGCATATACTCCCTCTCCCCATTTTATCATCATCAACAACCCTGTGAAGTAGATTGGGCTGAGAGCGAGTGATCACTCAGTGAGCTTCGTGGCTGAGTGGGGATTTGAACCCTGCTCCCCCAAGGCCTAGTCCGACACTCTAATTTTAAAAATTCATATATATATATTCACATAATTCATCTTAAGCACACATCACAAGTTATCATTTTTCTTTTTCCTTGACTTCCCATATTGCCCACTAAGACGCTGTAGTTCAGATCTCTTTACTGCCTGTTTGCTTCTAACAACACATAAAATATAAACCTAAGAATAGCAATTTCTTGTTTTGCTGTTGCTCAGGATATAAATCCATCTCGTATTGCAAAAGAATAAAATTATTTACTTAAGTAATCCGAAAAGGGTTTCCACTCTTCTACAAACACCTCGTTGTCAGAGTCTCTTTGTCTGACAGTTAGTTTTGCCATTTCAGCATAGTCCATTAATTTATTAACCCATTCTTCTTTTGTGGGTTTCCTTCCACTTCTGCACATATAGATCCCTGCCGCTGTTGTTGCTTACATAAACAGTTTTAGCTTTATTTTTGGCATCTCTGTCCCAATCAAACCTGGCAGAAAGGCTTCTAAGTTTTTTGTTTTTTAAAAATCTATTGCCATTTTAAACATCTTAATTAATTCATTATTCATCATTTCACTGTAAGCTTTTGCCTTCTTATAAAACATTTTATACACCTTAGGAATCAATTTCTCATTCCCACTCAGTACATGTAATTCCCTTTCAAAATCTGATTCCCCCCCCCAAAAAAAACCCTTTTATTGCATCATACACTTGATATTGAAACCAGTCTGATAATAGATATCAGACTGTGATTATTGTGTGTCTTGGTGACTTTTCATTTTACATCCAGCCCCCTTGAAGCATAATAAATCTCTTTTTGTGCCCCATTTCTCCCAAATGTTTAGTTTTTTCAAAGAGCCAGCTTCAATTAGGGACAGCCCGGGGGGGGGGTGCCTAGTCCAACACTCTAACCAATTCACCACATTGGATAAACCCCCTGGATTTATCTCTACCGGTACATCTTCATATACTGAAGCCACATACTTATCTCCGGTATAATTAAGCATCCACTGTACTATCATAAAATGAAGCAGATTCTGAACAAGATTAATGTAGGAACGACTCTGCTCTAGAATGCATGCATGGTTTATATTGCTTACTGGCTTATCACAGCTGCAAAATTTACTGCCTCCCCTTTGCCAAAAAAACCACATATTCTGGGCAGAGTAGTGTTTTGCAACACACACAAACACACACTTTTTCTCTACATTGCTTTGGGCTGCATCTCTCGCTTGCTGCAATTTAGGCTCAAAACCCTCATTGTTTTGGTAAGAACAATCCTTTTATTTATGCTTCTCATCTTCCCCCTCATTTTCTTCTCTCCTCAATCCTCTTCCTAACTTCTCCAGAACTTACTGGGAATGCCCACACCCAGTGACGAATGACTAAGATTTGGAAATAGCATGAGGCATTTGCGGCGGGTTCTGCAAAAAAAAAAAAAAAAAAGGTGTAGCAACACTAGAAACTCAAGTTAGGAGGGAGAAAGGGGTTCAGATCTACGCAAGCGGTCCACCAAACCAGGTCGATGTGGTTCGCCAGCCATGGAGAGCCTTCCACCAGGAATGGCCTGCTCCTGACCCATTGGATGATCAACTTGGAATTCCCAGCTCATAGAATTATAGAATCATAGAGTTGGAAGAGACCACAAGGGCCATCCAGTCCAACCCCCTGCCAAGCAGGAAACACCATCAAAGCATTCTTGACATATGCCTGTCAAGCCTCTGCTTAAAGACCTCCAAAGAAGGAGACTCCACCACACTCCTTGGTAGCAAATTCCACTATCAGACAGCTCTTACTGTCAGGAAGTTCTTCCTAATGTTTAGGTGGAATCTTCTTTCTTGTAGTTTGAATCCATTGCTCCATGTCCGCTTCTCTGGAGCAGCAGAAAACAACCTTTCTCCCTCCTCTATATGACATCCTTCTATATATTTGAACATGGCTATCATATCACCCCTTAACCTTCTCTTCTCCAGGCTAAACATACCCAGCTCCCTAAGCCATTCCTCATAAGGCATCGTTTCCAGGCCTTTTACCATTTTGGTTGCCCTCTTCTGGACACGTTCCAGCTTGTCAGTATCCTTCTTGAACTGTGGTGCCCAGAACTGGACACAGTACTCCAGGTGAGGTCTGACCAGAGCAGAATACAGTGGTACTATTACTTCATATTGATGCAGTCCAGAATTGCATTGGCTTTTTTAGCTGCTGCATGACACTGTTGACTCATGTCAAGTTTGTGGTCTACCAAGACTCCTAGATCCTTTTCACATGTACTGCTCTCAAACCAGGTGTCACCCATCCTGTATTTGTGCCTTTCATTTTTTTTTTTTGCCCAAGTGTAGTACTTTACATTTCTCCTTGTTAAAATTCATCTTGTTTGCTTTGGCCCAGTTGTCTAACCTGTTAAGGTCATTTTGAAGTGTGTTCCTGTCCTCTGGGGTATTAGCCACCCCTCCCAATTTGGTGTCATCTGCAAACTTGCTCAGGATGCCCTCAAGCCCATCATCCAAGCTCTTTAGTCTTGTTTGCATTTTCTGCCTCTGGAACCTGCCCTCTGAAAGTCCACGGACTTGCCTTTTGCTTTCCCCTTGGGGCTGCAAATGGGGAGAGTGGGTTCTTACGCCCAGCTCCTTCTCCAGCTGTGAGGAGCCTGCTTCCTTCTGTCACCCCAATCTCCAGTCATGGACCCCGCTGCTATTTCAGGGGTCCTCATGGAAGTTGTATGGGGGTGGGGTGGGGGTGGTCCCTACACTAAGTTTGCATGCTGTGTATGAGTTAGTGGGTCGTAGAGGCTCCCACCAGAGTTTAAGTTTCTCGTTTTGCCAGGCATAATTTCAGTTTGGCACATTTCTGCGTCATTGTTCATGTTTCTTTTTGTTCGAAAAAGCCCTCTCCAAAACCAGTCTTCGTTTTAGTGTGTGGATGAATAGATAGAGAGACAGTCAAACAGATAGACATACTCAGTCCTATATACCTGAAGGAGCGTCTCCACCCCCATTGCTCAGCCCGAACACTGAGATCCAGCGCCGAGCGCCTTCTGGCGGTTCCCTCACTACGAGAAGCAAAGCTACAGGGAACCAGGCAGAGGGCCTTCTCGGTAGTGGTGCCCTCCCTGTGGAATACTGTTGACTCATGTCAAGTTTGTGGTCTACCAAGACTCCTAGATCCTTTTCACATGTACTGCTCTCAAACCAGGTGTCACCCATCCTGTATTTGTGCCTTTCATATTTTTTTTTTTGCCCAAGTGTAGTACTTTACATTTCTCCTTGTTAAAATTCATCTTGTTTGCTTTGGCCCAGTTGTCTAACCTGTTAAGGTCATTTTGAAGTGTGTTCCTGTCCTCTGGGGTATTAGCCACCCCTCCCAATTTGGTGTCATCTGCAAACTTGCTCAGGATGCCCTCAAGCCCATCATCCAAGCTCTTTAGTCTTGTTTGCATTTTCTGCCTCTGGAACCTGCCCTCTGAAAGTCCACGGACTTGCCTTTTGCTTTCCCCTTGGGGCTGCAAATGGGGAGAGTGGGTTCTTACGCCCAGCTCCTTCTCCAGCTGTGAGGAGCCTGCTTCCTTCTGTCACCCCAATCTCCAGTCATGGACCCCACTGCTATTTCAGGGGTCCTCATGGAAGTTGTATGGGGTGGGGTGGGGGTGGCCCCTACACTAAGTTTGCATGCTGTGTATGAGTTAGTGGGTCGTAGAGGCTCCCACCAGAGTTTAAGTTTCTCGTTTTGCCAGGCATAATTTCAGTTTGGCACATTTCTGCGTCATTGTTCATGTTTCTTTTTGTTCGAAAAAGCCCTCTCCAAAACCAGTCTTCGTTTTAGTGTGTGGATGAATAGATAGAGAGACAGTCAAACAGATAGACATACTCAGTCCTATATACCTGAAGGAGCGTCTCCACCCCCATTGCTCAGCCCGAACACTGAGATCCAGCGCCGAGCGCCTTCTGGCGGTTGCCTCACTGCGAGAAGCAAAGCTACAGGGAACCAGGCAGAGGGCCTTCTCGGTAGTGGCACCCGCCCTGTGGAATACCCTCCCATCGGAGGTCAAGGAGATAATCAACTACCTGACATTTAGAAAACACCTAAAGGCAGCCCTGTTTAGGGAAGTTTTTAATCTGTGATATTTTAATGTATTTTGGTATTTGTTGGAAGCCACCCAGAGTGGTGGGGGAAACCCAGCTGGATGGGCGGGGTATAAATAATAAATAATAATACTGATATTGATATACACACATTATTGCACAATTTTGCCTGATGAACATATTTTATGTTGATTCATTCTTGTTTTTTTAAAATATTTGCTATAGTGTTCGTGTTCGATTTCACAGTCGGGGAAAATGACTCGGTAATAATAATAAGAAGAAGTAGAAGAAGAAAATGCCCCACCCCAAATAAATGCATTTTTGGATGTTGAAATCTATGTGCATTTTTACGTACTTGCCCTTTTCCTTCAGCCCATACATATTTGGGGGTTGGAGAACTGCCCTGCAAAGTTCAGACAAGTGTGGGCTTGGAAGGATGGCTGCTTTTCAGTTTCCTTTTGGGAATTGTACAGTCGTTAAATTTGCATTAAAATGGGAACCAAGCTGCATTTCTCTCCCACCCCTATAATAGATTTTGGTCGGCTTTTGCTTTGCTTTGTTTCATTTACTATGTGTCCTATTCCCCGAGGGCTCAGGGTGGATCAAAACCTTTATGACAACCAACACCCTGTGGTCCTTTCCTCGTGAGTCACTGTTTTGAACCTTCTGACGGGAAGGAGTGAAGCACAGGGATGGAGACTTGTGTAGAGACACACAAGAGGCAGCCTTGGAGGAACCATCATTCTGCTGCCTCCTTGCAGCAGAAGTGGCGGAATAATTCAATCACACCAAAAAAGAGAGATGCAGCAGAACTTTGAGCGGATGGAGTTCAGTGGAAAGTCACTTGCCGTGTATGCAGAACGTCCAAAGTTCAGATCTCCAGATCCAAGGTTGGCATCTCTAGAGCTTATGTAAGCTCTTATAAGTTTGGGCTTTGAGAACCTGCATTCAAAATATAGAAGCACAGTGGTGCCTCAACTTACGGATTTAATCCGTTCCGAAGGCACTGTCGTAAGTAGAAAAAATTCATAAGTCGAAAAACGCAATTGGAAACGCGATTTCCCATAGGATTGCATTGGAAACGGAAAAATTCGTAAATCGAAGCAACCCTATCTAAAAATTCGTAAGTCGAAAAATCCCTATCTAAAACTGCCGCGGTTTTTTCCAGAATGTCGAGACATTCGTAAGCGCATGGCCATTACACCCATTCGTAAATCGAAAAATTATGTTGTCGAGTCGTTCGTAAGTCGAGGTACCACTGTAAACTCTTATCAGAAATTTTTAAGATATAACAAAAAGGAATCAGTGCCTAGATGTTAGCACCAACCTAATGATAGCATCAGCCCTGGGTATAGTCTACAACTTCTGGGGGGAACCAGGTTGGGAGAAAAAACCATCTAATCTCTCTGATTGTGGAAAATCCAGTTGCTGGCTCTTCTTGAGCAAGATTTGTCCTCTATAGGCTTAGTAAGTCTTTCTTTCTTTCTTTCTTCTTATTTTATTAAAATACATTAATTCAAAAGTTACAATACAGCTTTGTCCACTGCCAGAATATCACAGATTGATCACTCCAATCCTCAATCCCTCATCACTGTCATATTGGCTTGCCAAGTACTCTCAATAGGAAACCAGTAGTGATTTGATTGATTTTCAGTTAATATACCCCTTCCACAGGGACCTGTGCTATGATGGGGACATTAAAATATCCTGTCCTTCTTCAATCAAAGAGAAAAAAGGAGACCAAATCTCTCTATCTAGCAAGTCTATCTTTAATGATGTTTTGCACCAGTTTTCCCAGAATGGATGTTAAATTTCCAGGGCATTGTGGAGAGGAGAAATGGCTGGCTCCAGGATCTGTTGATGTACAGCAAAAGCTCCTTTAGGGCTCTCTATTAATGCCAGGGAAGTGCAATGTAAGTCCACACCATTGGAAAGTGGACTCAATGGAGCCCACTATGTCATGGGTTGCCTCAGCCTTGAAACTGGACTTCTCACCTCCATTACCACCCAGCACCCAAAGGTCAGGCTGGGACTTCCCTTTCTCCCTCAGTTGCCACATAACAGCTGGCAGTGGACTGTCTCTGCCAACACCTGGCAAGCTTACTGAGGGAGTGCACCGTGATGGATGAAATATACTCGTAGTCACGTAGTGATTTCATGCTCTTTATTGCAGCTCGTATAACAGTGACTGAATCCCGCCCCCCAACCTCAGGCTTTATATTGAGAAGAACTTCCTGACAGTAAGAGCTGTTCGGCAGTGCAATTTGCTGCCAAGGAGTGTGGTGGAGTCACCTTCTTTGGAGGTCTTTAAGCGGAGGCTTGACAGCCATCTGTCAGGAACGCTTATATGGTGTTTCCTGCTTGGCAGGGGGTTGGACTGGATGGCCCTTGTGGTCTCTTCCAACTCTATGATTCTATGATATACATTATTTACACAATGAGTCCCGTCTGATTGGCTGATTCTGCTTCCCTCCTGGAGCCTGAATGGGCTGCTCCTGCAGGCCAATCAGTTGTTGCGTTCTAGGATCCTACTGGCCTAATAGGCTGCGTAACTTCCTCCTGGGGTCTGATTGGGCTGCTCCTGCAGGCCAATCAGGTTGCTGTATTCCAGGATCCTACCTGCCTATTCTTCTAGGATCCAAGCTTAGTACATAACAATGGAAATCACTTTGCCCTGTGTCACCTCAATCCTGGCCCTAGTGTGAACAAAATGTGAGGCAAGAAGGAGCAGATGACACCCACTCCCATTTTACTAGTCATATTGATACGCTTTGAGCTTCTCTCCAAACCTGAGACGTTTTCCTCAGGCAAAATTTGGTGGCAATTCTAAGGGCTCATCCAGACATGCACTATATCACTCAGTATAAACACTTGCTGGACACACGAGACACACAAGTCAGCAGGTCGAACTGGAAGCTTGCTGTGAATTCCTAAAACCAGGGCAACGGGGGACAGACTTCAGATCTACTTTGGCTGTTTTAAAAAGATACTAGGCCACTGAAATCCACAGCCTTGTGCAAAAGAGGCACAATTGAATTGAAGCTTTCTGAGCCCAGGAATTTCAAGCACCAGAACTGAACCCAGTTCACAGCATTTGTATGCAAATATCGACTCCTGGTTAGCCCAAGTTTTCCTCCTCCCTTCATTTCAGCAGCATAGTTTAGGCCAGCAGGAAAGTTATTTTCTTGCTGTTATTAATCAGGAGTCAGAAATTTCTTGGCGTTCTGCTGCAAAGCATGCCGAGATCTTCCAGGAGATCCACAGCTACGTTTTGCCCACCCTTCCCTCAGGTTGTTTCAAGGCAGCAATGTTCTTAAGCTGAGATTCCCTCATGCAAGTCACTCAGCCAAAATCCAGTCTCCCCCCCCCCCAAGATTATTTTTTTCCTCTTTTTGCCAAATTAAGTGTTGGTTCCATCTACATCATTCAGGCGCAAACTCAGCCTAAACATTAGGAAGAACTTCCTGACAGTAAGAGCTGTTCGGCAGTGGAATTTGCTACCAAGGAGTGTGGTGGAGTCTCCTTCTTTGGAGGTCTTTCAGCAGAGGCTTGACAGCCATCTGTCAGGAATGCTTTGATGGTGTTTCCTGCTTGGCAGGGGGTTGGACTGGATGGCCCTTGTGGTCTCTTCCAATGCTATGATTCTATGATTCTATGATTCTATGATTCAGCCACCACAAATGAAAGAACGCTTCTGAACACTTGCCTGTAGCTTTTCCTTTTATCTCATTTTCTCCATCTCTAGTACTTAATTGTCTACCTCAAATAGATATCGCGAGGATTAATTAGTTAATCTTTGTACTATGCTTTCGAAATGTCAAGTGCTACTGTATTTTCTTAGGTTGTTATTATTTTTTCTTTAGAATGCATTATTAAATGCCTGCAGGTTCTTCTGTCTTTCTCACAATGGAACAGAGGAGGAGCCCTTAAAGGGTTGAGATGTGGTAACTTAAATTGTTCTTAATTTTCATTTAAAAAGCATCTCAATTATAGGCAACACCCTCCTTGTGAGTTTGGATGGGGGGAAGAATTTAAATCTAGTTCCCATTGGAAGGCAAGCCTACCCAATCCATACTGTTTGAATTTTGCAAGGCAGTTCTCCATTCATGTTGTGTGTTCAAAAATGCATATACCCGAGTAAAAGAGAAGCTATCCTTCTCCACAACATCTGAATCAGGAGAGGCTGTGAAAGCTCTGGACCGGTGTCTGAATGTAGTGGTAGACTGGGTGAGGCCCAATAAACTGTGCTTGAATCCTGGAAAGATGAAGGCTCCTTGGGTAGGTGGTTTCCATGCTTGGGAAATAGGCAAGTTACCTGTTCTGGCTGGGGTTGCATGCCCTCTTGTCAGGAGTATGGGCAGGAGTCAGGCTCTGGGGCCTGTAGTGCTTTGCAGGACTGGGGCCTGCCTCAGCTTGTGTTGGAGAAGCAAGGAGTGGCCACTCAGGTGAGGCCACTTGATACTCACTGCACCTGGTGGCAGGAGCTGGGAGGGATAAAAGCTCAGCATTTCCCTTCAGCTCTTTGCCACAGCAACGCTATCCCTGCCTTGTTGCATCTGGCCTCTTGCTCCTTGGACCCTTGCCTTACTGACGCCTTGCTCCTTGGACCCTTGCCTTGCTGACGCCTTGCTCCTTGGACCCTTGCCTTGCTGACGCCTTGCTCCTCGACCCTTGCACCTTCGCCTTGCTCCTTGCACCTTCGCCTTGATCCTTGACTCCCAGACCTTCGCCTTGCTCCTTGACCCTGCGACTGCCTGCTGCTGGACCCTCAGCTCTGCGCCTGTTCCTGCTTCTACACCACCATCTTGCCTCTGGTCCTGACGTCCTCAGCCAGGGCTTCAACCGCCCTCCGACCGGACCGTGACACCTCTGAAGGAGTAATAATAATAATAATAATTAATAATAATAATAATTTATTACTTATACCCCGCCCATCTGGCCAGGCCTTCCCAGCCACTCTGGGCAGCTTCCAACAGGATATTAAAAACACAATAAAACATCAAACATTAAAAACTTCCCTAAACAGGGCTGACTAAACAAGTCAGATAGTTGTTTATTTCATTGACATGTGGTGGGTGGGGGGGCGTTCCACACTGAGAAGTGTCTCGGGTGCCACTACCGAGAAGGTACAAAAGTCCTATGTGGCCACAAGTGCCTTTTACCAGCTTCGTCTGGTTGACAAGCTGGAATGTGTACAAAGGAGGGCACCCAAGATGATCATGAGTCTGGAAACCAACCTTTATGAGGAACGGTTGAAGGAGCTGGGTATGTTTAGCCTGGAAATGAGGAGAGGAGATACGATAGCCATCTTCTAATATTTCAAGGGCTGTCACATGGAAGAGGGAGAAAGCTTGTTTTCGCCTGCTCTGGAGGGTAGGACTCGAACCAAGTTACAAGAAAGGAGATTCTGACCAGGGGCAGAGCAAGGGGTGTGTGGTAGAGGCGATCCGCCCCAGGTGTCACCCGGGGTGTGTGTGCGACATTCGGCACTCAGCCTGCCCGCGACTTCCAAGCGTACCCCGGTAAAGTGGCGCAGCTTCCCCCTTCCCTCGATGGCTCGGGGTACCCTTGGGAGGTGTGGGAGGTAGGCACGCTGTTGCCCCGCGCTCCCAGCTGGAGGAGGCAGGCAGGCAGGGGAGAGGATGGGAAGGAGGAGACACGCAAGCGAATAATGGAGTGGGGCGGGAAGGGAATAGGAAGGAACTTGAGCATGTACAGACTCTGGTGCCCAAATGGTCCGCCTGCTGCCTCTCCCCCCCCCCCAGCTGTAGGGCGGCTGAGTGGAAGGAGGCAGGCAGACTCCGGAGGCCCCGCTGTGCACCCCACTCCTATGGGCGGTGCGCCACGCCCCTCGGCACCGCACCAGGCACCAGAGCAGCTTCCTCCACCGCTGATTCTGACTAAACAGCAGGAAGAACTTTCTGATGGTAAGAGCTGTTCGACCGTAGAACAGACTCTCTTGGGAGGTGGTAGCCTCTCCTTCCTGGGAGGTTTTTTAGCAGAGGTTGGATGGCCGTCTGTCATGGATGTTTAAGCTGACTTCCCTGCATTGCAGGGGGTTGGACTAGATGAACCCCAAGGTCCCTTCCAACTCTACAATTCTATGATTCTATCTGTTTTGCCAGCTATGGCCATTCCTGATCCCTGCAGTCTAGTATGTGGACATGGGTTCAGAGATACTCTTGGCATTTTCTACCTGGAGAAGTTTAAACAATAGTGTTCAGTGGAAAATGTCACTCTAACCCTTATTTCAGATGCCTTACGAGTTATGAAACTCACCTGCATGCTGTTTCTCAAGTTGGCTGCCTTGCATGGTATCCAACACGGTTGAGTTGAGTTGGCATTCGTCATTCTGCTTTCATTTGGAAAGGATCCACCATCTCCCAAGTCCTGGCCAGCACTGCAAAAGGGACTTGTGAAAACAAGCATGTCTTTCAACATTATTTATTAAGTGTTGACAATGTGCAAAGTTACAAGAGATAAATGAGGAGAGGCGCTGCCTAAAGATTTTTGTCTCACATACTTTGGAGTAGTGTCAATCTCTTCCTTCTTTTCTTTTGTGGCCATACCCTCTAAATTTATGTGAATTAAATATATAGGCTATTATAGCCTATCTTATAATGTTGTTGCATGTGTGCCAAGATGAATTGAAATGACCCTGTTTTAGAGATAAGAGGATTTCCCCTGTTGGGTGTCTTTATCATTCCTTCAGTGTGTTCTGCATACTGGGTTTTCTGGATTCTGTTTCATGCTAGAAAATGTCTGAAATGATTTGAAAATTGGAGGAGGGAGAATTGTGCTGAGGTTTTCAGTTTGGTCCATTCAATTCAGATTACGGGTTATCTCCTCCTCCTCCTCCTCCTCCTCCTCCTCCTCCTCCTCCTCCTCCTCCTCCTCCCCCTCCTCCTCCCCCTTCTTCTTCTTCTTCTTCTTCTTCTTCTTCTTCTTCTTCTTCTTCTTCTTCTTCTTCTTCTTCTTCTTCTTCATGGCAATATGGCTTTTATGCAGTTTATAGCCTACCCTGCAGAAAATATCAGGTGGTGTCACAACAATAAATACATTTAACAATAAATAATAAAACACAGTTAATTAGAAAACTGTCTGTTTTCTAATGTCAGGTAGGTAGCCGTGTTGGTCTGAGTCGAAGCAAAATAAAAAAAATTCCTTCAGTAGCACCTTAAAGACCAACTAAGTTTATATTTTGGTATGAGCTTTCGTGTGCATGCACATGAAAGCTCATACCAAAATATAAACTTAGTTGGTCTTTAAGGTGCTACTGAAGGAATTTTTTTATTTTGTTTTCTAATGTGTAAGACAGTTAGTTCCCCATTGTTAAAGGGCCTGGATAAAAAAGGGGGGGGGCAAGACTTCATTAGCACTTTAAGTTAGACAACACTGATGCCAGTCAAACGCCCAACTGGGGCACAACGGTTGAGAAGCCCACCCTTGGACTTCTCACTGG